>NW_010305607.1:692-10721 GCF_000700745.2 Antrostomus carolinensis | reverse complement strand
AACTCTACCCTAGCAAAACCAGGACACTATTAGAAACAAATGGTTTGAAATTATGAAATTAGTTTCAGGGGTTGTTCTGTGTTTTTATCCTGTAATATTGTGCTTTGAATTTTGTGAAATATTAATTCTGTACAAAAAATATAAGAGTACCTGTAACTAGGTTCCACTAATTTATCTGGCTTGGACTTCTTTGGCTTATAAAAGGGCTTAACAACAGCACATGATTCTGCACAAGTCCCAAGATCCTGTGTAAATATTTAGTAAGTGTCATGAAGCATCTGTGTACAATAACAGTTACTCATATTAAGTAGTATAAATTCATTTAGGTAGCTTAATGAAATGGCAGTTTGCTATTCATTGATGTTCTCTTCATTGTACATTCATCCAGAGAGTCAATGAAAACACATTTGGCAGGTAAACCTGAATTCACCTCTCCTTCAATTTCAAACATAGTAAAATACCTTCTTAAAAGATTGATTAGCAATTTCTCACATTTTCCACGTTCTCCTTTAAGTACAATCATCATGACTTTGTAAATGTATAAACATTTACTGACAGTAAGGACTGTAGCTCTTAAATTAATCAAGGTCTGATTTTTCTCCTTCCTCAAGCTTTTCCACTAGAATGGTCCTCTGATGACAAGGAAAAGCCAAGCAATATTGGAAGTAGAGTCTTAAGTCTTAGCAAGAGAAGTAGTTTTATTCCACTGTCAGTTTACTGAGAAGCTGGGTGAAATCTAATAGTGCATAAATGATACATTTTGGAGAGATTCAGAAGGTGAATCATAATGTTTATATCTTATGTCCAACAATAGACCTCTCTACCTCTTGTGAGACTTGGGGCTGTGGTGGGTGGGGTGTGTCATTGATACTATCATTGACTACAGCCACAAAGTTCATTTTACCTGTATCAGCACTGGACAGTATTCAGGTATCAAAGTCATTTATTACAAAGAGATATTCCTGAATAAGTTTTAAAACCCCAGTGGCTTATTTCTTGGTGGTATAAGATGAAAACAGACATGATATGAGGAAAACCATGCATAAATTGTTTTATCTAATTTTAGTTTAAATAAGATGGAAATTTTATGGATTTGGGTCAACAGAGATCATACTAAAAATGTTCACTGTTTCATTCTAATGAGTTTAAAGGATGGCTGCTCTATTTTTCCTTCACTCTACTTTCATCTTGTTAGTATGTAAGTACAATATATTACTGTGAAATAAAAAAACCTCATTCCTGAAAATACCTAAATGTAGGAGATGTCGCTGAAGTCTTGTTCTATACTGAAGTCCTCTCCAAGGCTTAACATCTGAGTATTGAGAGAATGACTTTTCTGAATGTAGTGCTACTATTATAGCAAGTAGGTAAGATGTAGCCAAGTCTTTCACCAGCAAAAATGCCAGATTTGCCTGCAGGTAGGCAGATCTATTCCTCCAGGGAAATGTGAGTTTGAATCTTGTCAGACACTAGAGAGAATTTTGCCTAACCCTTCTGCATTTTGAGTTTTTGCAATAAAGGTTGTAACATAACAAGAACCTCTGAAAAGGTCAAGCCCTACTATGTTTTTGCTTATATCTGAGAAACTAATAGGGCCATATCTCCTACTGCTTGCCCTTACTATTTGTTCACAGTCAGGAAATTATACCTGCACCCTGAGTGGTCCATTTCAACTGCAGTGCATGTGTTTTAGAGGGAAGGAGAGAGCAGAGACGCCTGGGGAACCTGGGCAATGTGACTCAACCGCATACAGTGGCAGAGGCAGAAGACCAGAGTGTTTACTTGGTCATAAAGTTATTTTCTTTCTTGAGGACACAGGGATAGTCTGAAAGCTGCCTCCACAGCCAGTCTGGTATAATGTGAAGAAATAAAAAAGAGTGTTGGACTCTTCACATCTGTCAGAATGTCCCTTAGTAACGAGCGTAGTGATGTCATTGGACATCCATTCTTTAGCTCAGTTTACTGAAGAAGCAGGTTTATATGACCACGATATGTCCTCGCACCTTTCCACTACCATGTTTCTATGGTGACCTGCTCATTGAGTCCTTTTTAACATTGGGCAGAGCAGAGGTCTCCAAAGTCTTATGCGCTGCAAGTTTCACAAGCATACACAGAAAGTGACATGAGAGATATCCTGTTAATATATCTAGAAAAGCTGCAGCATTCATCCTAAGTATCTTAGGCACCAGGAAGACTACACGAGAGAATTTATGAATGCTTTAGCTCTGTAGGGATTTTCCAAACAGAAGAGAATCTGTTAATGAGAAGCTCCACACCACCCCAAAGGAAATGAGATTTCAGTAGATCTTCTCAGAGGCACTATTAGGATCTCAGATGTCCAACTATCTGCACTGGCTGACTGTGGAGCCAAAGTATCCACATTAAAGTTTCCCCTTGGTAGGGACAGGTAACTAACCAAAATGTGAGTACAGAAGTCCTTTTTAAGTTTCATCTCTCAACTTTCTTCTGCAGGGTTAATAGAAACATGGCTTTTATCTCAGTTGCAATGCAAGTGTTGGCTTCCTCAACAAATACAGAAAGCTTGCTAACAAATATTTTCTTAGATTCAAGTATTCTCATTAAAAAGTCTCTAAAAAGAAAAAGGCCTAAAATTTAGCCTCTAAATGTCTACATTTGGCATCAGTACTGAGCAGCAGAATGTATTTTACAGTGCATCAAAAAATTAAAACCCTCTGTCTACAAATACAAAGTAAAACAATGCCTATCAAGATCCCAAAATTCTATCACTAATATTTGCAATATTTATGTTTACATGAAAGAGAACAAAAGACTTTATGAAAATGTGTTATTTGTCAGCAAGATGTCTACCATACTTTTCAGATTTTTTTCTGCATTAAGATCTTCTTTAAGTATTTCTAACTTCATACTTGGTATGGAAAATATTTGGACTTTGAAAATATAATTTGGGCAAATGGACATTAAGAATAACAATTTTATTTCACCTTTAAGTTACTAAAACTGCCAGGTTACTTCTCCCCAGAATGATCTTTCAAAAAATAGAGTCTATAAAATCAAAACATGTCATTTGTATGAACTTCAGCTAGCTGTATTGGGTTGGTCTGTGTGCTGGCTACGTTTTGCAAAAGCAGTGCCTGGAATAGATCAAACTTGAAACAAAAAACTAACCTATTTTTTGTAAAAAGGAAAGCTGTTTATGTATTCAAGCCAAATTCAAACTGGAGGAATTGCATTCTGGCTCCTTCACTCCTTGTTTTCTTTTTTACTGGCTGACAGTTTCTTTAGTCTTTGTAGAGCATATCTGTGTTGATGCAAGAAACCGTTCTTGGAGAGATCATTAATTTGTGTATGACATTCAAATATTTCATGGCTCTTTGGGGTCCTTATCACAATGTAAACATAAGAATGTTATTTAGTTTACTTCTCATAAAAAATAACAATTAAAAAGTTAGGTTTTCAAAATAATAATATTATTGAAAAGTGGGTTGTTAAAAGTAGGGTAAAGCCTTCTTTGATCTAGTAAAACAAGATTGGAGAATGGAAGTAGTGTGTTTTGTTGGATCAGGAGGTATAGCTAGAAAAAATAGACATGAAGATTTTACTTGACCAAAAGCTTTGGATCACACTGTTGGTTGCTATAGTCACCGCTTAGATTTTCCATCCTTTTTAGGTATGAGAGGTATC
This sequence comes from Antrostomus carolinensis, assembly GCF_000700745.2. Taxonomy (NCBI): domain Eukaryota; kingdom Metazoa; phylum Chordata; class Aves; order Caprimulgiformes; family Caprimulgidae; genus Antrostomus; species Antrostomus carolinensis. Next base: position 7,058 of record NW_010305607.1, on the reverse strand, counting down.
ATTTTTTTCTAAGCTGGAGCCAGTATACTTGGGTGTGATGGTTTGGGTGGATTCACCCTTTCGCTTGCAGCTTGCAGCCAAACACAGCCTGCTCTATCACCCTCCCCCACCCCTCACCAAGGGAGTAGGGGAGAGAATTTGGAAAGAAGGGCAAGGACTCATAGGTTGAGATAAAAACTATTTACTAATTAAAAGAAAATTATAATGATAACAACAGTGATAACGGACTATACAAATGAGTGATAAACAGTGCTCACCGCCCACTGACCAATTCCCGGCCTGTGCCAGCTAATGATCCCGCAGCCGAGATGGTCCCAAACCAAAACCCCGGAAGAGTGAGCCTGAGCGATCCCCGAGAGAATACCCCCGTCTTCCGGTCAGCCCTGGTTAATATCCTGACATGACGTGATATGATATGGAATATTTCATTGGCACATCCAGATGCAAGTTTTGGATTTTGCTCCTCACTGCACTTCCCCCCTCCCAGTCCTAATGCAGCTGTGAAGCAGCCAAACACCGTGGCCTTGAGCTTCAGCAGCAACTAATAACACCAGTACTGTTATTAACGTTCTTCTCATACTATGTCTGAACTGAAACACTGAAAGTAAAATACAACTACTCTAATTACTAAAAAGAAAATTAACTCTACCCTAGCAAAACCAGGACATTGGGGAATTCTTTCTGCAGAGTGTGAGGTTGTGGATATTTCCTCTGTAGAGACTCTTTAAAGGAATGACATCAACCTGCTTGTAGTTTCAGTGGTGAAACACAGATGTACGGACATTCCATCAATTTACCCCAAGGTTACATACATAGTTCTGGAAGGATATGACTTTAGCATAGGGAAGCATAGCTGAACTAACTGTAATCTTTTAGCAGTGAAGACTGTTCAAACAGTAAAAATCTAGCAAGACAAACATAATGCATATACAACTGTGTATATCATGTCAGTCTACATGGATAGTTATGTCATTACACCTCAGGCAATATTTTTAATCTATTATTATTTATATTTAATTTTTAGTCTAGATTTAAATTAACCTGGAGATTACTAGCTATTTAATAAACAAATAAATATGTTTCATGTTTTCTGAAGTGTGATTCTTTGGAGATATTTAAAAGACATGTAGATGTGGTGCTTAGGGACATGGTTTAATGGTGGACTTGGCAGTTTTATGTTAACATTTAGACTCAATGATCTGAAGGGTCTTTTCCAATCTAGATGATTCTATGACTCTATTTCACAATTCTATGATTCTCACACTTCTCAGCTGATGAAATTTTAGGTCATCTCTAAGCTTCCTGTAAACAGTGTAGTCAGAAATATTTATAGTGCTGAGAACAAGAATGATTTTCCCTTAAAAAGGTCTAGGTTCTAGGGTCATTTTTGCTTCTTAGGTCTGTTATTGGTACCGAAGACTGCAGAGAAGAGAAGTTTTGAGGAAGTGATGAGGATTGAGTGGCACAGCTCTCTGAGCAAACAAAGACAATGGCAGGAATTTACAAGTTTCCATTGTGACGTGAAGATAACTCCTGACACCTTAGGTTTGTTCATATTTAAGGGTCTAATAGAAACAGTCAAATGTGATGAGCAATTGTAGACACCCTATTGCTCACAGGATAGGAGATTCAGGGTGGTGAATATTTCTTTATTAAATATGGATATTTAATAAACACTTAGGTGCAGATCTGGTGAACTATTAAGGGCTTCTTAAAAGTGACATGCTCCCTTAAACCCAACTGCATTTCAGCTGCCACTGCTCAGAACACAGCAGGATCAGGGATCTGCATGTCTGACTTTCCCTGGGTGTAAATTTGGAATAATAATTCATAATTACCTATCTTGCAAAGGTGTTGTGTAGATTGCAGAGTTAATGTTAGTACAAAACTTCTAATATCTAAAGTGCCATGACATCATTATTACAGTATCAGCATCTTCTGTGTAGGTTCTTGTATCTTACATTTCTGTAATATAATGAGATTCTTTGCCTATGTCAGTCCATGTGTTTATATGCACTCTGTGAATGAAACTTCACTACAAAAAACAGAACAAGATTTTTAAAATGGCCATGTCAATCCTACCACTGGCATACTCAGCAGGTAAGAACTAGCCAGTGATACTAAATAGAGCTTCAAAGAATGATGGTAGCCCTGGAGAATTTGCAGCTAATCACAGATGATTAATGGCAGCTGGGGAATTCACTTTAAAGAAACCAACTACTTTTCCTTTTTGATTGCTAATTATTCATGAAAGACTAAGAACAATGGTATATTGCAGCAGGACAACATCTTTTTTAAGCATTAGGAGATCAGGAGAAAACTGATCACTTAGTATGCAAGCAGCTAAGTACAACAGAGTCAGCTATGCTAACTCAATAATCAAGTTTGGGAGTTTAGCAAAGCCTCTTAGTGTCAAATGGCTTACTTCAGAGTTTCAATTAAAGATGTACTGAACAGGTTGGGGCATACACATGTATGTCTATGATGGGATATTTACCCACTGACATTGTTACAAAACTGAAAACTAGACTGGTTTATTAGTTTATTCCAGCAAGTATAACATCAAAGCTGTGTTTTCTGACTGGTTTGCAGCTCAAACTCAGAAATGTGAGGAAGCTTTTTTATTATTCACACTTTTCCCCTTAATATTCTTTTAAGAATGCATTATTCAATAAGGTAAAACAAACAAACAAACAAACAAACAAACGAAAACCCCATAAAGATTAAGTAAGTATTTAAACAATGACAAAAGGACAATAAATAAAATCTTCTCCATATTTGTCTCTTCAGAGTGCAGCCTCTTCAGGCCTAATACTTAGTCTTTTCCAGCCTGACTGCTATAGTTCACTCTTCCTCAACTCATTGGTTAATCCAAGGCACCATCTATAGATTATTTTTTTTTTTTTTCTGTCATGTAAGAATCCTTAGACCATAAGATCGTGATTCTGTTTTGTGCGGATGACTTAATTTATTATATGAGTACTTCCTAGATTGCCAAGCTCCTCACAGAAATGTTGCAAGTACTCTGATAAAATGATCAAGATTTTATTATATAGAAGAGTTGGGTTTAATTACAAAGTAGAAAATTGTAAAACATAATGTATAAACTAAAATTGTTAACTTTGAACTAGGTAATCACAGAAACCTCACTAAGGGCAGACTGTAAAGACCCAGGCCTGTCCTAATCATTAACTTAGTACTGAAGTTAAGAACCATAGAACTATGACCATCTTGGTCATAGAATTTCAGAAACCAAAATTTATTACCTCAGTGTTCACAGAAGCATTAAGACTCTTTCTTTTACTGGTCACTGGGATGTCACATGAGAATGTGTTGAGCTAACTCCTTGGGACAAGGTAGACAGAAGTGTTAGAAACAGACCCAAGAAAGAACTGAGCATGCACAAATGAAAAGTATAACCAAAAGACACAGTGATGAAGACTATTAACAACCACCAGAGGACCTTGAAGACCACCAGGGAGAGAAAGTGTGCATGTGAAAGGGACATTTACATATATTAATGAGTCCCTGGAACTGTAATGAATATCATAATCATAGAACCTTAGAACGATTTGGGTTGGAAGCGACCTTAAAGATCATCTATTTCCAAACCCCCTGTCATGAGCACGGACATCTTCCACTAGATCAGACCACTCAAAGCCTCATCCAGCCTGGCCTTAAATACTTCCAGGGAGGGGGCATCCACAACTTCTCTGGGCAACCTCTTCCAGTGTCTCACCACCCTCACAGTCAAGAATTTCTTCCTAATATCTCATCTAAACATATTATCCTGGTTTTGCTAGGATAGAGTTAATTTTCTTTTTAGTAATTAGAATAGCTGTACTTTAGTTTCAGCGTGTCAGTTCAGACTTATTATGAGAAGAACGTTGATAACACTACTGGTGTGTTTAGTTGCTGCTGGAGCTCAAGGCCATTGTGTTGGCTGTTTCACAGCTGCATTAGGACTGGGAGGAGGAAGCTCAGTGAATAACAAAACCCAAAATTGACATTCGAATGTGCCACTGAGATTTTCCATATCATATCACGTCATGTCAGTATATTAACCAGGGTTGACCAGAAGACGGGGGTATTCTCTTGGGGATCGCTTGGGATCGCTCTTCCAGGGTTTTCATTTCGGGACTGTCACAGTTCCAGGATCGTTAGCTGGCACAGGTCAGGCATTGGTCAGCAGGCGGTGAGCACAGTGTATCACTCATTTGTATAGTCTGTTATCATTATTGTTATCATTATAATTTTATTTTAATTAGTAAATAGTTTTTATCTCAACCTATGAGTTTCCTTGCCCTTTTCTTTCCAATTCTCTCCCCCACTCCCCGGGCAAGGTAGGGGGAGGGTGAGAGAGCAGGCTGTGTTTGGCTGCAAGCTGCAACCAAAAGGGTGAATCCACGCAAACCACCACAGTCTTTTTTTTGCACCCAGCATGGGGCCCGAAGGGTTGAGATAAAGACAGATTTGACCAGATTGTGTTAAAACAAAACTCTGATAAGCATTAATTATATGGCCTCTCACTTGGTTGGCACTGATCGGAACACTGTTTTCTGTGCTCTAAAAGGTGTCCACCCAAACCACCACACCAACCCTCTTCCAGGTTAAAGCCATTACCCCTTGTTCTATCACTACTTGCCTTTGTAAAAAGTCCCTCCCCAGCTTTCTTGTAGGCCCCCTTCAGTTATTGGAAGGCCGCTATAAGATCTCCCTGGAGCCTTCTCTTTTCCAGGCTGAACAACCCCAACTCTCTCGGCCTGTCCTCATAGGAGAGATGCTCCAGCCCTTGGATCATCCTAATGATGAGTTGGGGGCTCCAGAACTCGACACAGTACTCCAGGTGGGGCATTACCAGAGCAGAGTAGAGGGGAAGAATCACCTTGTTCAACCTGCTGGCCACGCTTCTCTTGATGCAGCCCAGAATACAGTTGGCTTTCTGGGCTGCAAGCGCACATTGCCGGCTCATGTTAAGGTTCTTGTCCACCACCACTCTTCTCTTTGGAGCTGGTCTCAAGCCACCCATTGCCCAGCCTGTATTTATGTTTGGGGTTACCTTGACCCGGGTGCAGGACCTTGCATTTGGCCTTGTTGTACTTCATGAGTTTTGCACAGGCCCACCTCTCAAGCCTGTCAAGGTCCCTCTGGATGGCATCCCGTCACTCCAGTGTGTCAACTGTACCACGCAGCTTGGTGTTGTCGGCAAACTTGCTGAGGGTGCACTCAATTCCACTGTCCATGTCTCCGACGAGGTTGTTGAATAGTACCAGCAACATACATTAATGACTTCTTGGAATAAAAATCATTATGCATATTTTGATTGTATAAAGCTTTTGTAGAGAAACGAGTCCATATGTGCGATAAGCGGAGAGATCCCCTGTGCATCCAGCTCCATAATAAAGAAGTACCTGCTTCTTAAGTCTACATTGGTGTTAAGAAGTTTATTTCCTGATTTCAGTGACAAAAGTAGAGATGCAGTGGTTGCCTCAAAGGGATTATAGTCCCATACTTATCACAATATATGCAAGGGTCATGTATATGAAGGCAAAGAAAAGAAATAACAAAAGTACCAAGCTACACTCTAATCTCTGTTCTTATACATGGGTAGGAAATAAATTTTTTATTGATATATAGAAGAAATATCAATTATATTTCTGTATCAAAACTGCAATACATTCAGGCAAATAATTTTATTCAGCTGTGTGAAGAACACCTACCAATTTTATGTTCTAGTGAAGTAAAAGGTAATTTACTAATACTCTTTTAATTTTCATTGAAGAATTAAAATTTGAGGAGGAATGTGAAACGAAAGGGAGTTCTCTCTCTACATACACTCTTCTAAAAATAGGGAAATAGGAATGAACTGAAAGAATAAAGAGGCCCTGGTGAAAACAATCTCTGCTGGTCAGAGGACTCATTCAGGGAGAAAGTAGCAGGGCTGAGGAGAAATCCCTTTGAGTGATGTTGGTTTAACCACTGCAAAGTAGAATGGGAGGGACATGTTTCTGCTCCAAAACCAAGAGTCTCCCTTAGCCCATCTGCACTGCTACAGCAAATATATGAGAACCCACAAACAGATGACCTTTTCGGACCTCACACAGGAGTGGTAGATCCCATCTATCACTGTATCACAAAGGTGCAGAGCCCAGATGAGACAAGAGGGGTTACAGTTTGAGAGTACAACTGGGACCACTGTCCTTTCTTTTTCACTCCCTTCACAAAGCCTTTTACAAAGGTAGGTAGCATTTCCATGCTTCAAACTACCATGGAAATAACAAGAGTGAAATCATATTCATCAGTCCTTTGCTCGCAATCCCAGAACAATCACTCTGCCTCTTAGCTGAGCAGAAGGACATCAAAATT
>NW_010305607.1:0-661 GCF_000700745.2 Antrostomus carolinensis | reverse complement strand
AGTTCCTTAAGCAATTAAACCTATTAGAAATACAACCAAAGGCAATGCACATTGAGTAAATAACCAAAGGCAATGTACATTGAGTAAATATTTCTACCTCTTTATTTGTCAGTGTTCCTACTTCTTAGACCATAGCGAATGGGGTTGCTGTAAGGTCCTCTGGGTAACAGCAATAAGATACCGGCAGTGAAGTTGTGATTTAAATATGGAATATAACATTGCAGCTGATCTTATATTTTAGAGGTATTAGAGTAGCTTCTACTGTAATAAAATAATAAAAATACACTTCTAATATAAAAATATTATGGTAATTCTGATATCTATGAATAAGAAGTAAATGGCATTACATTACACTAAAAATATCTTGGTGGTGAATTTATGGAAATAAAACCCCCATGTTACAGTTTCTCCACTCCTGCTATTTTTCCTTTCTGCTGTGTAAGCGATGCAGTACACTGAGGAAAAAGCCCTGTCCAATTCTCTAAACACATCACTCTCCTCCACTAGTCAGCTTTCCTGAATGCCTAATTAATGCTCTCATCAACATGGCTTGCCATTATTTGCAAGGAAGAATCCATGAGACGTGTGTGCAGAAAACATGTCCACTCCTAGTCTGAATTTCTCATATTGTTGTGGTGAGTTGACCCTGGCTAGAGGCCAG
>NW_010305606.1:6390-22782 GCF_000700745.2 Antrostomus carolinensis | reverse complement strand
GAGAATCAAAAGCAAAGATTGGATCACATCAAAAAAGAGCTTCACATTTACAGAAGAGACAGTACAGCGATCCTTAAAGTCTTTTGGTCAAAGTGGTTATTGGTTGCACTCTTTGTTTTTTAACTCTAAAGTAATTCTACCTGGTTGGTAAGTCCATAGAATAACATCCTTAACTCAATTAAACTGAGTAATTTATTGTCTAACTCCACATGTCTACCCATATTTCTAACTATGTTTTCAGCATTTTCTCATTAGTGCTAACTTCCCTGCTCTTATGGTTATATTTGTTTTCAGGTAACAGATCCAGAAGTTAACTTAGAGGAAACCTAAACCTATTCATTCTGAAGTTATTAGAAAAGTTTCTGTTATTGTTTATAGCAACCTAATTTGATACGCAATAGTTCAGGCAGCATGGATTTCAAATTGAGCAGAAATACTCAATTTCAATACAATCAAAATCTTTTTTCCACAAAAGCTTGTTCTTTTGGGATTTTTTTTAAGACATTCTGGTGTTATTCAATGAGGCAAATTCTTTCAAGATTTTTACTTCTTCTCCACCTCACTGATTTACTTCTTCCTAAATTAAAATGTCATTATGTCTTTTTTAATACCAGTTTATATATTTCCATAAAACACTGAATGAGTACTGTGAGAAAGAAATGCATGTATACTGATTTTTTAAGGCCATCTTCCTGCTAATGAAGGAAGGAACCTCTGTTTTTCCAACACTTTAAAAATGTGGATAAATGGATTGCTTCAGCTGTAAAATGAGTCAAATCCAAACAAACTGAACAGAAACATCCTTTAGAAATCTGGAACAGAAACTACTACTCAGCTGTTTTTCCCTCCACTTTGTAGGCAGGATTACATAGATTTTTACCATTAAAAAAATCAAAAAAGAACACTACATCTCTAAAACTTCAGTTTCTTAAAAATCCAATTGCCCATAGGGCTCTTTATAAACTTAAAAAAACCCCACAAACAAACAAACAAAAAACTGACAAAACCCAAAATAAGACATGAAAAGCAAAATAAATTAAATTGTGTTTCCTGTCAATTTGCGTGACTTGTTTTCCTTGGGTTTTTTTGCCAATTTAAAAACTTTGAAATCTGTGTGGCCTACTTTCATTGCCATTTCAGGCAGGATTTGTGTCATGTACTTTGGAGATGTCTGTATCTCAGCTAGTCCCCTTATGCACTATAGTGAACAGACAGAAAATGGTAACTTTTAGGACTCAATTTGTGTAACCTATTTTAGACGTTTCAAAAATAAGATGGTTTACTCACCTGGGAGTACCCATATCTCTGACTGTAAGAGAAGTCTAAATAAGGTTAGATTTAGTCACCTCCATTTGGCCAGACAAATCCCAGGCTTCCAGTCCTTCCAGATACAATCTCTAATTCAGACGCCCAACAGGCTCTTCTTTTTTTAAATTCTGTGCAACAGAACCCAGTTTCCTGACAGAGTTCCACTTTGCTACTTGCTGAGCTGGTCACTGTGGTAATTTGCTTCTAAACGCTGTAAAATATGGTATTATTCTAACAGTGGCATGGTTTTCTTTGTCTTATCTGCATGATTTCATTTCTGATATTACAGCATCATATAGCTTAATTTTCACTAAAATTTGGACAGACCTAGGGCTAGCACTTTCCCCTCTTTTTTTTTTTTTTTGGTTTCCAGAATTTGCATGGCAGTTGGTGTACTATTGATCTGATGCCTTTTTTTTGACATCTTTAAAGGGCAACCTGTTTGGTTTTATTTCCCTTTTAATTATTTCACTCCTGTGAGCTATACTGCACTTAGGATAATTTTTGTATCTTCAACTATAGGACCGTCATCCTGAACCTCATTGTCTTCTGTAGCTCGCAGGCTTTTTTACAGCTCCTCAAGTTAAAAACTTTCTTGCAATCTTCTTGATGCTAAGTGTCAAAAGCTTAGTTTCCTTACAGTTTAGATGAGTTCACCTTCTCTTACACAGGTGCCCTTTACTTGGAACAGTCCTTCACATAATGTTTCCTCCACAAAATGTTAAAAAACCTTTATACATGAGCTTATGAGTTTAAACATTGGGTTGATGAGCACAGCTAATAGACAAAAGCAACAGCTTTACATTTCTTTCCAAATTTCTAACCTATTTTCATTTATGGACAGGCTGCTTTTGGACTCATTTACACTAAAATAATTATTTAATTCCCAGAGCAGCATTTGCTAATCCCTTTGCAGGACATAGAAGGTCATCTACTATACCTCAAAGGACTGTCAGACTGTTACTAACAAGCATTTCAAATTAAAATTGCTGTTATTTTGCAATTAACAAACAGAAATAAATCACTGATATAGCTAAATCCCAGGAACCAGAGATGAGGATGTTCAAGTACACCACAGCTCTTGTTTTCTTAACAACTCTTCAACAACACTGGACTGAAAAATCAGGTTTAAAGCAAACAAATATTTCTTCCAAGGGCTAGGAACAAAAATAGTTTTTCTTGCTTGATTCCAAATAGAAATCGTACAGCTATTATTGTTTAAAGTATAATGCTTCACAGACATTAAAGACATCAAATTGTCCCCATCAATATGTAAAGCACTTGCACTCTATCATTTGCAGCTTTGTCTCCTTGACATCCAGTTTTATCCAACAAAAACATAAAACCAAGGGATAAAATTGTTCTTCATTTGCGCTGACACTCTAAATTAAAGGTGCATCAGAAATAAACCTAGCATTCTTCCAGTTTGTTTCAATCTGATCACACTAGGGAAAATATGCTTGGTTTTTAGCTTCCTAATAATTCTCAGAAGAATCAAAGATATCTCTCCAAATGAATTGTTAGCAACAAAACTCACTATGCAAGGTCAAAAAACATTGCTGACCACATACAAAAACTTTGTAAGGAAGCTCACAAAGACAACCACCTTGATATTTTTCACTTCCCTGCTTTGAGAAATCCCTTTTGGAGGATCAGACACTTGGTATTTAAAATTATACTACCTGCACACTAAGACATATATAGTAAACAAACAGCATTGATTTCAGCCAAGTTGTGCAGAGCAAATGATCTGTTAGTTTCTTTCTACAGTTATGCCATTGTATTTCAAGACTAATTTATCTCAATTAATTCATGTTACACCTTTCTTGAGCAGAAAGTGACAATAAGTGACAAGAAAGGGACTATATTATTTTCTTCCTGAGTAAGTTCCTATCATGAAGTTTCCTGGAGAGAATCCTTAGATTCCCTGGAAAGAAAGCTCTTCACTGTAGGGGCACTCAACACTACAGCCCCAGAATGTACACAATCCTTGCACGCAGAAGTGAGTTTAACGGAATTACTATGATAACCTATTCGTGGCGGTACAGTTTCAGCAGCTTTAACTCCCATTATTACCTATCTCTAATCCTTTGAGATTATATAATAAAACTTTTGTGGTTTCTTCCAACCATAGGTTAGATAGAAGAACTTGGCTATTTATATAATGATACTTCCTCTGTTATACACAATTTTGAAACAAGAGAATTAAAGCCCATGAGTAAGGGTACTGGGTATGTTGGGGTTCCAGATAAAGTAAGAGAGCTGTCTCCAACTTGTCTCCCTTGTAACCTAGGAAAAGCCTTGCGTTTTGGTTTGTGTTGTTTTGGTTTTTTTCTTGTGCCTCAACACTGCCTGTGCAAAACCAAACAGTGCTTCATTGTCTTAAAAAGTTGTTTGGAAAACAACTTTAAGTGAATTTGAACTCATTTTACTGTAATGATGTTGGCTATATATGCATTTAAATAGAAAGCAAGGTGAAACAGGTACATCCAGAATCGACCATGCTTACAGATAGATGACTACAGAAGTGATGAGACACAAAAATAGGATGTAGGCCCTGCTGCATTCATTAACCAAACCCTTGGTAAATTACAGGCATCAAAATAAAGCTGGCATTGGAAGCTGTAACTTCCCACTTATCCATTGGCAGTCACGGAAAAAAGCATGCATCCACTGCTCCCCATGCTCACCTCAAGAGCTGCCATCCCTTCTTGAGAAGCTAATGGAGGTTACCTGTGATTTTTTTTTTTCTAGAACTGCTAGAGATCTTTCAGAAACTTGCAGTACATGCTAAAGTATTCAAGGAGCATCATACTGTTGTTTCTCTGTTTTCCAAGGAGCATCATACTGTTGTTTCTCTGTTTTCCAAGGAACAGGGACTTGCCCATGGCTATACAGTCCTGCTAAGTATCTTCTAAAAAAGAAATTTATGGTCCCAGCACTGCTGAGATGGCAGTATTTTGAGAAATCAGTAAAAGCTCACTTTTATGTAAGTAATGCAATTGTCCAGTGAGCAAAATATGTAGAAGGCTGTTGCTGGATAACAATCTCTCTTCTAATTTAACACTGAAAAGGCCTTCAAGAGAATCTAAAGACTATACAGTGTCTCACGTTACATTAATTGATGTCTCTTGATCTTCACAATAGCTCATGACCTGTTGTGATGGCTGATTATGATTTGGTCATGCATTTTAGGTTCATCTTCTTTACTTAATTCAGATTGTGTGAGTTAATACATGAAGTTCTATTCTTTAGTTCAATTTCTTTACACCCCTTCATAATTTAGTTGCTTCATATGCCATGGAAAATTCAACAGGATGGAAAAAACGTCATGAAGACTTTGAGGCTACCATGTAATGTGCCTAATGAGAAACTTAAATTTCAGTTTCTCAAAAGCTAACATATGTAGTACTAAAAGTCCTTGTCACTGTGTAACTATAATTGTACTCTGATCACTTATAGGATTGCCTAATTAGTCATTAGCCACATTGACAAAATGCATCTCCTATCTCCTAGAGTCAAATATGACATGGCAAAATATTTTAGGTTTGTGTTGCTAACTATGTATTTTTGACATACCGAATATTCCAGGAACACAGTCATCAGAGACCAGGATATTCTGTTCTAATTTGATATTGTCTGGCAAGATGAAAAACTTTAGAATTAATCTTTTTATTGTCTCACATCCAGATTAACAGATAAAAATCTACAGCAATGTCAAGCTCACATTATTCACCATTAGAAATATTTTCAATCAAATATTTTCATTAGATTTCAATCCATTATTTATTTTATTTGGATAGTAAATAACATAATGAAGAAGTTAGCATGAATTAGCAGGGCTAAGTAATTTGGGGAGGGCAGGAAAGGGAAGACTGGCTGATGGGTTTAATTTTGACTTCTTTTTACACTAATTTAAATTTAGTTAAATTGTTTTACACAAAAATCTGAATGTTTCATTTTCAGAATGCTTAGTTCTTTCAGAACGTCTTACTGTTTTTGGTATAAACTGCTACACAAATAAAGATTCACACATAATATCATTTTCTTAAAAGATGTAATTCTCATTAATAAACTATTTGTCTGTTAGTAAACTTTGTTTTGAAGCAATGTGATTTACAGTCTAAGACTGTGAAGTTCTGAGTAATTTAAATATGAAACAGAAACCAAGTTTACAGTAAAAGGTAGCCAAGAGGCTCCTTGCCATGAGACGTAAATCTTACTAACAGCAGCGTTACCAGTACAGTGATATCTAATTTAATTTCAGTGTACCATGTACATTTGGGTCTTTCACACAACTGTATGAGGCACAAGAGAGGTAACAATCTTTGAAAAACATGTAGACCTTGTAGTTTTTGTAGACAACAAGGACTCTCCTACTCCCAAACCTTTCCCTTAAATTCCAAAAGACTTCTCCTAAAAAAAAACTGTGGTAGGCATTTCCAATAAGCTTTCACTCCCTTTAGATGATGTAATTGGTACAGTTTGCTAACAGCCTAAGATTGCCTTACAGGTCTCACTCCCTTCACACAGCTTGACTAGCATAAAAAGATGTTTCCAGCATCTAGTTTCCCTAGATGCTTATGGAAAATTGTAAGAATAGAGGAAACATAATTCATGCCAACATGCTTTTGGCCACTGGTCTAACCCAACATGAGCATTTTCACATGTTTCACTATATCCTTTTAAAATACAGTACGTAAAACAGCAGGCAGTCATCAAGATGCAGGAAAATACAGATTCATACAATCGTATGATTATATTCTCTTGTTTTGTTCTCTGTTCTTTTGCTGAGAATTCATAGCACTTGCTTTGCTTTTTTGTCTGCTGTTGAGCATCTAGTTTTCAAAGAATTACATGTCACAATCCCAGGCTTTCACTATCATGTGATAATGGTCAACTCAGACCCCAAAATTTTATATGTGGAGCTAAGATTCTCTACTTTCCCCATGTACACCACCTTATATTTACCTACACTGATTTTCATTTGTCATTTTATTTGCCCAACACTCAATTCAATAAATTCCCTTGGCAAATTTTCGTGGTTGGTGCTACCTTAACTATCCTGAATAAGTTAGTAAATCAACGGCAAATTGACTCATATTGCTGCTTACTCCTTTTTCTTTATGGCTATATTGAAAAGCCCATGTTCAATAAAGGTCTTGCAGACTTCACTGGAAATCACTGATCAAAATATCATGTATTTTAATCATCCTTGCAAACCTTTCCACGTACAAAATGACTATTTAGTTTCCTTTATAGCTTCTGGTAAAGGACCAAAGTGAACACCTTTCAGAAATCCTAGCCAAATGTATTAATTAACAGGTTTCACCTAACAACGGATTCTCTCAAAGCAGCACTGTATATCTGAAAGGTAAGATTCCTTTTCACAAAAGCCATGCTTGCTCTTCCAAAAGCATATTGTATTCATCTGTTCATTCATTCATTCTATTATCCATTCAGTTTTCAGAAATTTGCCCTTGTCTGTACTTCTCCTGGTTGCCTCTGAAACCTTTTTTTTTTTTTAATTGCAATTACATTTGCTACTTCCAGACATCAAATTCTAAAGTAGTTTTAAGCAAGAATAATCCTCATTGAAGGCCATCAGAAAAATGAGTTCAGTGCATCCTAATCCCAACTTCAAATGGATTCATGTGATAACAGGAAGAGTTTTATGTTGCAATCATCAATTACACAAAATGATGGAGGCAATTTAATGTTTTCCTTAGAATAACAGAAACAGCACAGATATATCCAAAAAGTGTTTTATTTTCACACTCAATTTCCTCAGTCTATATTTCTGCATAAAGATTGTCAGACATTTGTAACAACTCCATAAATGCTATGCTTTAACAAACAGATATTTCAGTCATTTGTAGGACTGTTAATATTTTAGCCTATGAAATCATATTGTAAATTAAACTAATTTCCACAGCAGCCATTCAACTTCAAACAGCTGCACAAACTAGGATTTTTCATTTTCTAAAGAAATCTGCATACCACTGCATTTTGTATCACAGTTATACAGCAACAGTATTGTCCTTTACTGGAACAAAACAGACCTTCAAGCCATGGTCCATATTTCAGGCACTGCTGTGATGCTCACCTTACCATCTGTTCACATTAATCTCATGAACAAATCTGCCCAAAAGCATGCCAAATACAGTCAGCTTTACAGTCAGTCTTTACATTTGTAATTAGGGGCAGAAAGAAGCATTTGATCACTAGAAACGGTGCAGTTCTGTATACATCTAGAGGCCATCACCTTTAAGCTTGTATTACCATAATTGAGAGTCTGTCTTCTTTTGAAAACACTCACTTAACAAAGTGGAAAAGATAATCATGCTACTCCATTAGCTCAGTGGCTATTCTGCCCAAGTTCCCCTACTGTTTCCTTCTCCTTCCCATCACCCACTGCAGCAGACTAGCAGAACAAGCTCCATCTTTGGGAGGAATATTAAAATACTATTACATAATGGATACAGCTGAAACAAACATAAGGAGTCTAGTGGATTCTCAGCACCAAAATGGTGGAGACAAAGGAATTTGGGCAGCAGGGAAGAGAAGAGGTAAGAAAAAGAGGGTTCCTGTCCTCCCAGCCCTTTAGAAGCCACAGCTTCTCTTGCCCCCTGAACACCCTTTAATTATCCTTCCTTGCTCTCTCTCCCCTGTCCAGAATCCACTCTGTAATCACTATGAAATTTAACTTTATCTGTGTCTCAAAAGTCTTGACTCACTTCTAATTATATGTATTCTGAGGTTACAGAAATTGGTTACACATTAAAAAATTGGGAGTAGATAATGTGTTGAATATACAGAAACCGAAAGATAAGTAGGAACCAAAAAGCACCACAGAAGATGGCTCATTCTCCATGTAACAGTTATCAAAGTTATTACAGAATCATGGGGGTTGGAAGGGACCTCAGGAGACCATCTAGCCCACCCCCCCTGCCAAAGCAGGTTCCCTACAACAGGTTGCACAGGAAAGCATCCAGATGGTTTTTTAATATCTCCAGAGATGGAGACTCCACAACCTCTCTGGGCAGCCTGTTCCAGTGTTCCATCACCCTCACAGTAAAGAAGCTTTTCCTTAAGTTTGTCTGGAACTTTCAGTGTTTCAGTTTTTGCCCATTGCCCCTTGTCCTGTCACTGGGCACCACCAAAAAGAGCCCGGTCCCATCCATTTGGCCCCTGCACTTCCAGTATTTATAGACATTGATAAGATCCCCTCTCAATCTTCTCTTCTCCAGGCTGAAGAGTCCCAGCTCTCCCAGCCACCTCCTCTTCCAGGGTAAAAAGTGCTGATATCTTACAATATTGCATGAGGGGCTCAGGACAGCTGGCTTATACTCAAAGATCTCCTCCTCCAAGCCCAGGAGCAATGCATCCCAACCAGCTCTTCCAGCCACCTCCTCTTCCAGGGTAAAAAGTGTTGATATCTTAAAATATTGCACGAGGGGCTCAGGACAGCTGGCTTATACTCAAAGATCTCCTCCTCCAAGCCCAGGAGCAATGCATCCCAACAAAGAGGAAGGCAGGCAAAACCAGCAGGAGGCCTGCATGGATGGACAAGAAAGCTTGTGAACAAGCTTAAGATCAAAAAAGAAGCCTACAGAGGGTGGAAGGAAGGACAGGTAACCTGTAAGGAATACAGAGTAATTGCCCAAGTGGCCAGGGATCAGGTTAGGAAAGCCAAGGCCCTGAAGGAATTAAATTTGGCCAGAGACATCAAGGGCAACAAAAAAAGCTTCTACAGGTACGTTGGGGAGAAAAGGAAAATCAGGGAAAATGTGGGCCCTCTCTGGAAGGCAACAGGAGACCTGGTCACCTGGGACACTGAGAAGGCTGAGGTACTCAATGACTATTTTTGCTTCAGTCTTCACCGGCACGGGCTCATGCCACCACACTGCCCAAGTCCTAGAAAGCCAAGGAAGGGTCCAGGAGAATGAAAAACCACCCACTGGTTCAGGACCACCTAGAAGAACCTGAAGGTGCACAAGCCCATGGGACCTGATGGGATGCATCCACGGGTCCTGAGGGAACTGGCAGATGAAGTTGTGAAGCCACTATCCATCATATTTGAGAAGTCACGGCAGTTTGGTGAAGTTCCCACAGACTGGAATTAGGGGAACATAACCCCCATTTTTAAAAAAGGGAAACAAGGAAGACCCGGGGAACTACAGACCAGTCAGTCTCACCTCAGTGCCAGGCAAGATCATGGAGCAGATACTCCTAGAAACTATGCTAAGGCACATGGAGAATGAGAAGGTGATTAGTGACAACCAACATGGCTTCACCAAGGGCAAGTCATGCCTGACCCATCTGGTGGCCTTTTGTGATGGGGTCACCACGTTGGTGGATAAGGCTAAAGCAACTGATGCCATCTACCTGGACTTGTGCAAGGCGTTTGACACTGTCCCACATGACATCCTTATCTCTAAATTGGAAACGTGGATTTATGGATGGACCACTCAGTGGATAGGGAACTGGCTGGATGGTCGCACTCAAAGAGTTGCGGTCAACAGCTCAACGTCCGAGTGGAAATTGGTGACGAGTGGTGTCCCTCAAGGGTCGGTATTCGGGCTGGTGCTCTTCAGCAGCTTTGTTGGAGACATGGACAGTGGGATGACTTTACAGATACAGTTTAAATTGCACCAGAGCCAGGTGGAAAAATAAGCAATCACAAATGCTCAGTTGATGTTCATCTATTTCTTTTTCTCAGTCAACGTTTAAATTGCACCAGAGCCAGGTGGAAAAATGAGCAATCACAAATGCTCAGTTGAACTAGCCTATACTACAATCAACAGGCTCAAAAATTTTATTTGTAAAAAAAAAGAAAGAAAGTCTTAGATTTCATAGTACAACTATACAGCCACACCAAAAAGGATGAAATATTTGCAGCAGGTTTTTAAGGCATCATACTGTCCTGAACAGAGCTCTCTAACCCATGTTCATGAAATGAATGCTGCTTAACATATTTCTAAACTGGGCCCATACCTATTTCAGGGGCCTCAAATAGGTCAACAGACAAGGTTGACCAAGACATTTAAACTACTTCCACATAATTTATCTTTATTCATTTGGCCAGCAAACTCAAATGCAATTCAGAAGGATGGTGACTCAAAATATTTCATTTAGAAATAGTACTCACTCCAAACCATTTTAGAAAGTAATCTATATAACAAAATAAAGGTCAAGTGTCAATTAGTATTACATGTAATTTATAACGTTATATTTTAAGAGAAGGGAATAAAATAGCCTTGATTTATTTGTGATAGCTTTTCTCAATATGTCAAATTGCATGAACAGAAGGATAACTATAATGAGCAGGACCAGGCCCCAAAGGGTCACTGTGCAAAGCTCTCTACTATGGCAGGTCTGTCTTTGCACAGAGACCTTACCATGTAAACACTATTATTCTTTGTAAATGAAATATAGAGAAGAAAGGGAAAAAAAAAAACAGATTGTTAAGAAGCACTCTGGGCTAAAGATGCTTTAAATATCCTGTGGTAGATTCCAGAAATGCTAAGCTCAAATTGATTCAATGCAGCACCTGTCAGTGAAGGCATTTCACTGCTGAGTCTATAAAACAGACCACAATGATTCAAATATTTGTTTTAACAGTGTCACAAACTATGTCCACATGTATGTGTGTATGATAGCTTTTTACTCTTCAAGTCTGGCAAGCACCATAGAAGTGGTTAACTGAATATATCAATATAGATTTGCCACTCTCTCTTTTAAATATCCTGCTCCAAACCGATGAAAGGAGTTATTTAAAGTGCTAAGACAGTACCATTTGCTGCTGCAAAAGGACTATAATTAGCTTGCAAGTTGTTTTAATTTGTTTGATTAGCCTCAACAAAAAGCAGGTCATCTGAAATATTTCTTCCCTGCTTTGATACTTAAATTACTTTCTCCTTAGGATCATTACAGACAGCATGTACAGTGACACCTATTGCCTAATTGTAAGGTCCAGCTTTCAAAACTTCTGCTATTCAGACTAGAATTTTCCATGCTGGTTGCCTATTAAAAGCTGATTTTTTAAAAAAAAAGTTTCCAATTAAAATTGCTCAACTACTACTGGAAATGAGGGAGAGGTAGAATATATTACTCTGCCAATACTATGAAGTTCTCACAATTATTTCACTGAGAGGTTTTAATGACCCTTTCTTTTGAACCAGGGTCTTCACATTTGTCCATAGATAAAATGTCTATGGAGTTAAAGTTTCTTCTGAGCCCACAAAAACCTATTTAAAACCTGCAGAGTGACACAGCTTTGAAGACCGCTTTTTGCTTGTACTCTGTTGAGGTCACCTACTCTACTCTGCAACAACCTTGTTTATATTAATATTGAGCATATTCATTCCTCCCATAGAGCCAACACAGTTCATCTACCTTCAAAGGAAAACTGTGAATGTTTACCAGCTTGACTCATTCTCCTAATTAAACCAACCATGCCAAAAACTGAACTGCTAGTCCTTGATATAACATTTTCTGTGAATCCTACACTGAAGACCATGTGTGTCATGCTAGGCAATTAGTATCATGATCTGTTTCAGGGCTACCAAGCATGCAAGCTTCTTTCTGCAGTTGCTTCCCATGCCTGATATTAGATGATGCAGAGGTTCAGCACGAGAACCAAAACTGAGCAGAATCTCCAACACCAAAGGTATCAAGGGAAGTCCGAGAAAATAACACTAGCTGGTCTTGCTGGGAGCTGAAAACAGAAGCAGACTAGATAACCTAGGACAAAGGAGGGGAGACAACAGAAAAACAGGATGAAACAGACACGCAGAAAATTGTCTTTGCAGCTACATATTCCTTTTCAGAATAGAACTTGTGCTTGCCAAGTATAAAAACTAGTCTTATGTCACCAGTTACCACCAAAAGCCACTAGCAAAGTTGGTCTCTGTGCTGCTGCTGCTGCTTATTACAAAGCCTAACGCTAGTTTGCTATTGCTACATAGCTTGATATTCTTTCAACCCAATAAGACAGTAACTAAAACAAAGGCTTGTTTTTGCATATACTTCCTGTTTTTCCATAATTCTTCCATGCCTAATGTTTTTTTCTTTTTGTGAGAAAAGTCAACTATTTTCATTTCGATGGTTATTTTGCTCTCCTTGTCAACTAACTGTGGTTTGTAAAATAAACAAATTAAACAAAGAGAGACATCACTGCAGCTCTCTGTTATTTTAAACATTAGATTTAACTGATTAGCCCATTTCTTTAGACAATTATGGTATTAAAATAAACCTTTTAAAAGAATGTATTTTTCATGTGTGTCAAATAATTAGAGCATTGTTATTCTGGGTCTCTTTCTTAACCATGTTCAGTTTATTTTAATCTTAGATACCACCCAAATTTGCTGAAGTGTCAGGTTTTGGATCAGACTTCATCTTTCTTCCCCAGACAAATCTGAAGCTTCTATCTTTCCAAAATACCTTATATCTTCCCATCTTCAGAGGTTCCTGCTTATTGAAAAATGCACTGCCCCAGTATTTCCATTCTGTTTGGAGGGAGTTTTCCCACATCTCTAACCATTTCCCTTTACATTCATTCCTAGGTTATTCTTCAGACCTACATTTTCAAGTTGTATCTGTACAGGATGATGGCATGTCAAGATTAATCCAGAGCTGTAATACTAAGTATACACGCCACTTGTAAAGGATTTTGTTATCTTTTGAAAAGATTGCACTTTTTTGTTTGCAGGTTTGATTGATGGAAGATTGTTTCCTTTTAAAAGGAAAACAATAATCAGATCTCAGACAGGAACAACCACTGCTTAGATCAGAGGCACTTAATTTGGCAATGTTCCAGAAACTTGAGATGAAAATTAATTTATGTTGGCCAATATTGCAATCGTGTGATCAAATCAGAGCATTTCACTTCACTGTTCCATTAAGAAATTATTGAAATGCACCTAACTTTTACTGATACCATATCTTATTACAATCATCAAAAAAGAAAAATAAAACAAATTGCTTCTGGAGTCTACAGGGTCTTCATCACTGGAAGTTTTTTGAGGACAGGTTAACCATTCTTGACAATGTGTTAATTCTACTTGGACCAACACATGAGGGACTTGAGGGTAAGAGGCTACCATTGTAGACAGGAAGTCAAAATCCAGCACCCATAAGTATGTGCCTCTGTAACACCATTAATGCATGGGGTTGGGGGGGTGGGGTACAATTATGAGTGGGCGTGTGTATGTGCTTAATCCACGTAATTTAAGTCTAGAAACATCCAGAGAACAAGAAGTTTTGCTTCCCCTGCTTATCCCACTGGATACAAAGCTGCAGACTGCCCATCCTTCCTCCTGCAGGCAGGAATCTTGCACTGAGTACCCAAATGGCCCAGTTTCACAGGTTAGATGACAGATTCTTCTCCCCAGAATGGTGGCTAGAGGACTGGGGTGAACTACGCAAAGCCACTTTGGCTAAAATAAAGCAGAGTTTGCCTCCTGGGCAACTGTGCTAATAAGCTACTATGCTGAAGCAGGTATTACCTAATCCTCCAGCTACATTCTATCACAGATTTCAGGATCTTTGCGAAGTAAAGTTTTATCTTCAGTTATAGTAATCTCCACATGAATTAAACATGCCCAACATATCCAATACTTTATAAGCCTTTGGTAAATTTATGTCACTCTCTTTCTAAAGTCTTTGGTTTTCTTATGATAAGTTAACTTTTTAAATGACTTTTGGAGTCACCTACCACTCATGCTACAGTTGTTACTTCTTTTGAGGGTGGGATGATGAGGGAGCAGGGGGAGAAGAGAGATCCTTATTGTCAGTGCTGTGGTCCCAATTTTGATTTCTTTTAATATTCCTCATTTTTCACAATCAGTGAGCACTATATTGTACTTTTTCTTTGTTTTTCTAGAACTGGAGATTGGCTCACAGCATATGAGGAAAAGCTGCAAGAAGATGAATTCGGCTACACAACATAGTGTAATTACATAGCTAGCTAGTTTTATGTATTAGCACTCATTCCTGATAGTGGTCTGATTGCTCTTGTGATTCAACCATATTTTGTTTGAGTGGTTGTAATTGCAGGACTCAGAGACATTTCTAATAATTATTTAGGATGTCTTGCCTTGCAGCTATCCTGATTACTTTCTATTGCAATCATGCCACTCAGCTCACTAAGTCAGTCTTGCTAGAATACTTCACAACCTTCCTAATTTAAGCAGCTGAAATGACGCGACTTCTGCAAAATGTTCTACCTCTC
Source organism: Antrostomus carolinensis (assembly GCF_000700745.2). Lineage (NCBI taxonomy): Eukaryota > Metazoa > Chordata > Aves > Caprimulgiformes > Caprimulgidae > Antrostomus > Antrostomus carolinensis. The sequence goes on along the minus strand of NW_010305606.1, from coordinate 8,240 downwards.
CATTCATCCTCCATTTCTGGTTAATAATAGCACATTAAGTAACATGAGTTTAGCAAAGAGCTGAAGTACATTGCACTACAAATATAAAACTTGAATATACATCCCCTAACATCTTTGGTTCTGCTTAGGCCTTTCTACAGAAAAGCTGAAAAAAAAATGCTAAAGGAAAGTAACAGACATTTTTTGTGTAAATTTCCTTGTCTTGTTTCCAGTTCATTTTGGACCAGATTAAATGTTTTCTTTCCGAGATTTTTTCCACCTACTATAGCAGTATATATGAGAAATACTATTGACAGCCTAATTATTGCAGAACAGCTTGATTTTTTCTTAGAATACCTGTTAAGATATTCTGTATAAGGCCTTTCTCCTTATCATGGCCTTTCTCACCACTCAAGCCTGCTTATAGCAAAAAATTCTCCTGCTTAGACTGTTCCTACAATGCTAAGATATAGCATGCAAGTATAAAACTGTAAAAAAAGTTCAAGAGAAGATCTGAAGTTTCAGAATGTTCTTAATGTTCCAGAATTTGAGGTAAGGGTGAATATTTTTAACAATGTTTCATAAACTACAGAAACGTAAATTTAACTCTGCCCAGGACAAAGACTATAGTCTTATCAGGAATATTGCATAAGTAACATCATTGGTTGTTAACATATTCATTATTATTTAGTACTCTTAGGTAAAAAGTTTTAAATTTTCACAGCTGAAAACAGAATCTAATAAATATAATAATACACACTGCTGCCTTTATGGAATTTACTTTGTATGCCAAATTAATGCCAGTAAGTTCAAAAGTCATGGTGTGGTTATATTTGTGAGGATTTAAGGATCTAAGTAATGGTTTGGAGGGAGAAGTACTTTCTTTTATTAAATAAAATCATACAGCTGGACTGCTTGCATTTAAGATCTGGGTTTGTGTGCCCAAAAGCTTGCCTTTTTTTCCCTAACTGACAAAAATCATTACCACTCTTTGTAAGTCTTGCCTTCCTGATATGGGGGGGAAAAAATCATCAAAACAAGACTTGGAGCAAAGTTTGGAAGAAGAGTTTGGTTTTGGAAATCTCAATAAACTAGCAGCACACAGCTGAATGTGTTTCCTGACCATTGGTTAGAAGGAACAAAATAGTACTCCTTGTTAAATGAACACTGAAAATCAGAAAATAGTGGTCCCTTGCTGCTTTTTTTTTTTTTTTTTTTTTTTTTACAAATCATGGTGGAAGTAGAAAAACTTTCAACATTTCACCACATACACCTACAAAATAATTATATTTTTAAAATATTATTGGTATATCAGGTATTTTACATGCTGAAAAAGACCTCAAGAAACTGTCAGCCTAATAAAAGACAGTGTTCAGAGTGGAAGAAAGAAGAATACAAAGGTATGTTAATTCAGATGTGCAAATGGACTTAAAATTTACACCTAGAGGTGACAATTTGGTAAATTATTTATGTGTATCAGAAAAATTACAGTAGGGAACTGAAACTACAGAACAAAAATGCTTTGCTGAGAAAGGTATGTACAAGGGAGGAGGAGGGAAGATACGGAACATTAGGACTAATGAATTTTAACCTTGAGAGTTAATGCCTAGAAAATTATGGTACTCAGAAGAGCTTGTACTGAGGGCTGCTTGTCTTTGCTAAAAAATAAGCTATGAAACAAAATAGAGAATATGTAACTGAACTAAATAATTTGGTTTGAAATATCTTTGCAGGCATAGAAGAAAAAAGAACAAAATCAGGTGATGTGTTTTTCAGATAAAATATACCCATGGCACTTTACCACTCGGTATAATTTACTGTTGACAAAATTACATTTTTAAAGTAATTATTTTGTAATTTCATATCTTTTG
>NW_010305606.1:0-6364 GCF_000700745.2 Antrostomus carolinensis | reverse complement strand
GAGTGTACTTAACTATAAAAAACATTACTATGGGTGCTTAGCTCTAGTGTCAAGCAAATAGATGAGTGAAACCTGAGAAAATTGTTTTACAGATCTGTTTTCTACAGTATTGTAAGCAGTCATGTCCCTTTATAGCACATAGCGTAGGAACTGGCTCTAGTGGCATACAAAAGAAACTCTTACTTTGATTGTACTGGTATTAATTATAGAATACAACAGCTCCTCTGAGATCAATCGAATGATTCTACCTTGGTGAAATATTTGCCTATCTTTTACTACTGAGAAGTATTGCAGAAGTGTAATAATTAAATTAACAAATTAGAAGGGCTGCCAAGCACTTAGCATGATCTGTGTTTATGAATAAGAATTAATGAAACTATAAGATTAAAAAGTAATTTCCCTTTTTAATCTGACACCTTCTATCATACATGGAAATAAGCATCCTATATGTTTGAAAATTCAGCTCTGAATTGAGTAAGTCATGATGTTGCAGTTTTTCCTGTTGTTTTAAAAAGGTAACAACAAGGTAATTACTACCTGCCAATTTTCCCTATTTCATTACTGTCTATATCTTATCACGGACACTTCACATTGCTTTCAGTTTTCTTCAGTTTACTCCACATTGTTGTCCAAAGCTACATAATTTTTTAATAACTATAATTCTTGTACTTTTTAAAATAATGTGATCCTAAAATAGTGTACATTAATATTGCTGAAAATAAACTTGTTCTTGAAAATACTGTGTTTGACTGCAAAGATTTTTTTGTGTAATTTCATTTTGTAGTTACACATTTATTTTGGTCATACATATGTGGTTTTTAACTTCTTTTTTTCTTCTCCTGTTTTCATAAATTATTAAAATACAGTAGTGGTGAACCATATTAAAGGTTGCATTTAAGAGTTCAATTAATCAGGAAATTCCAACTTTTATTCATGTGCTCAAAAAGGGTAAGATGCACAGTGGTTTTTTGATTTTTTTAATAGAGAATCGAAATTTTAAAATTCCCCAAGAATTCAGAAATATGCTTTTTGACAATTCTGCCAAGCTTTCTGGAACACGTTCTCATTCCCAGCCTATGAATACAGAGCAATTATATCACTTACACAGCTAGTAACATCTTGGTTATCTAACATCGTGTAACATTTTAAATAAAAGTGAAAGTATGCACAGCAAGATGAACGTGCAGTGGAAACACCTCAAGAAGCAAAGGCAGAATCTATTCACTAGTGAATGGAAGGACATTTCTGATTATCATGATGATCAGGCCTTCCTGAAAATAACTTGTTGATCAGATCATAGAGAAATGACTGAGGTCACAAGATTGAGAAAGGTTAAGTTGATGAACGTAATTGGATGAAGATGGAACATATTTACTGTTACCTTTTAGAAGTTAAAAACCACTCATATAGCTGGGGAATAACCAATGAAGTTATGGGACTTACATGTCATGTTCTCCATTCTCATGTTTCTCCTTTGAGCAATTTGTTTCCATCCTACCCATATTTTTGGTGGATGAGCTACAAACAGTGTACTCCTGCAAATTAAGCTGCCAAGATGTTGCAATGGCTAGTTACTTAAAAATCCTTGAAAAATGACATAAATAACAGGCACTTCTCTCATTTTGCCCCATTTTATACAATGTAAGCATTCTAGTACTTTGTGCCTGTTTCTGTCCTCAAAGATCTTTTCTTGACCTCTCATATACAGGGCATGAATAATGCCCAGTGCTAAGGAAAAACTTATAAAGCATCTTTTCATCAACAAGCAATTCATAACTGTGTGGTGGTTTGTCTCTCCCAAAACTCTAATGAGAACACAAAGATCTCTGATTCCAAGGAGTTACTCTTGGACCCAGTTCAGGACTCTTTTCCCTAGTACCCCGATCTTGCATTGGACAAATATGAACCTCCCATCTGTTCTGCAGTTGGGAAAAGCAGAACGTTTTCTTCCTTCTCTTTCTTATATTTTCCAGGGTAGAATACTGTGGGGTTTGCATCAGTAATGATGGGTAAGATTCTCATAATCCTTTGCCTCAATTTTTAATAGTCTGCCCCAGCAAACAGATCCAGTGTACATTAACATTGTCATAGTTATATTTGCTGATAGAGCTTTAATTCTAAATTAATTTCATAAATTACCAAAGACCTTCACAGAGAGAACAGTGACATCAGCTGTTATATCAGTGCTCATTTAGTAGATATTCTCTGCCAGAATAAATAAATTATTACATAAGCAAAAGAAGTTATTTCTCAAGTAGCACTTGTTGAACAAGGGGTTCTACTCATTAGGGAGAAAATAAGTGGACTTTTAATTTTTAATTACAAGTAAATTTACTTACTTCTTAGCTGTGTATCTAATATGCTGTGTAATTGTTTGTGATGTTAAATTGCTCAAAAATTATTGTCTTTCAAGTAAAATTCCATTATTGCAATCAGTTCTCCCAGAAAGTAGAAATAAAGTCACAAAACTAGAACTTCTGCAAGTGATCCTAGAAAATTCCCTGTTGGCTCCTGACTTTGTGACAGTACTTCATTTCACAATTTAAGAGAAAACAACTGCACAACAAATAAAGCCTTTATCATTTTAGGGTGCAGAACACAGAAATCCACTAGGAATTATCACAGCTATTTCACTGAATCACTTTTTAAATTAAAAACAAAAATCTGAAGGAAAGTATAGGTTATTTTTTCTATTTCAAAATACTCCCCTATTTCAAGAGTTACTAGTATTATAGGGTAGTAATTACAAAAGCCTCAATAAAGGTAGTAAACAAGGAGTCATCCAGTTCTGGTTTTGAATACTCTTGGAATATTGAAGTTCCATCTGCAGAAAGGGTTTAATGTTTTGAAATGGACAAGATAAAGTGTCATATTGTTATCTACATATATGAGACGTGAAGGATGCAAACATATGGAGGCTATTCCAGTTTGCTGCTCATTATAATTCTTGAAATTACAAGGCCACATTTCAGATACAATAAAAATGGAGCAAAGTAAAAGGCTGCCCACCACCCTGGAGGCATTTTCATACTTGCATTGCTCTTTTCTACTAACTTTAATGAATTTGGGCAGTAGTTACTGTAAACTATATCCTTCGTATCCAAATCACCACAAAGACATCTTAAGGTGTTTCCCCTTTTACAAGGGCATTTCTTACTTTGATATCTACGTGATTAGCATGACCATTTCCATATTTCAATATCTCTGCAAAACAAAACACATGCTGTATATAAAAAGTCATTTGGAATATTTGAAGATAACAATCTGATATTTCAGTCTCAATTTTTTTATGAACACACTTCAGGTAACGGGTATTACATTTTGATATCAGTGTTCTTTTAGAAATGTAGACTAAAACTAACTAACGTTTTGCAGAAAAGACTAACAAATTTTTGAATACGGTGGGACCAGACTGACACAGAAACTGCCCTTACCTTCTTCAGTCATCAAAAAAAATAAAACACCCCACAGTTCATGAGACAAAGGAGCTGGATAAATGCAGATTTTGCTGTCAGGAAGAAATCTGTGTATGACTGAGATCAAAACAAGTAGTAGAATATAACTCTTTAGCAAAGTTTTCCATCAGAATTGATTTCTTTTAAGTGAAAAAGCAGCAATTTCTGACAATTATACAGGTGCATACCGTTAATTTTTTCTGCACTATTTTTAAAAAGAATGCTAACAAAGTCAGCTGCTTCTTTGTAAGCATATAAAGACTTTGTTTTTAAAGTTTTTACAGACTTTACCTAAATTTGAGACTGGCATTAACCCTAAGAAACTAAAAAATATTTGACTAATGTTTGTATACTGCTAACAACTGTTCACTGACTTAAGACTTCTACGATATTCAGGTAGATGAAAGTGCCAAATACATCACAGCACTGTTAGTCTTACATGCTAATTCTACTATGAGCTTTGTCTGGTTCACATAAAATGAAGACTGGGAAGGATATCACAGCACCTTCAAATTATTAGGAAGGAAAATACTGAAAGACAGTAGTAACAGTAGAACAATAGAAGTCTAATATAAACACAATGTATGTATGTAAAATAATTAATTGATCATCAGTAAAATTAGGCTAAAACGAGAGTATCTGATCCTGCCAGAAGAGATTCTGGAACAATCCTCCAATTAAAGCACTGGGTACACAGAGTTATAAAAAATACTATGTGGTGTGATATTTGTAATGGGCAGGTGCTGGCTGAAGTGATGCAGGAATTATTAATTTCTTCTTTCCTCTCTTACTAACTATATATTGTACAGCAGAAAAATAAGAAAATACTCTTTGAACTCCTTAAATCTCAACAGGATGAGTCAATAATAATATCTCATATTTTGAATTATGAAAAAATAAAGATATTAATAGTACTTTTCAATAAAGTCAACTTTCAGGTTAAAAAAAAAAATCTTCAAAAATTGACTAAAAATCTTCAAAATTACTAAAAATTGACTAATCTTTAAATTAAAAGAAATTCCAAGTGAAATCACAGATCCAGCTTCACTATAGGAAGAATTTATTTCCAGGGGGAAACAGAGAGTCAATACAAAAAAAACCACCTTACAGAAGAAGTGTGTGTAGAAATAAACTATATTTATTTCATCAAAGAAGTTGTGGTGGTTTGGGTGGATTCACCCTTTTTGCTTTGCAGCTTGCAGCCAAACACAGCCTGCTCTATCACCCTCCATCCCCCCCCCCTCACCCAGGAGTAGGGGAGAGAATTGGAAGGAAAAGGGCAAGGAAACTCACAGGTTGAGATAAAAACTGTTTACTAATTAAAATCAAATGATAATTATAACAACAGTGATAACAGACTATACAAATGAGTGATGCACAGTGCAATTGCTCACCACTTGCTGACCAATGCCCAGCCTGTGCCAGCCAGCGATCCCGGAGCTGAGACAGTCCTGAAACCGAAACCCTGGAAGAGTGAGCCCAAGCGATCCCTGGGGGAATACCCCTGTCTTCTAGAATCTAGTTATGTTTTAGCAGGAACATTGCTCAAAGCATTCTGGAGTTCTGCAGTTTCTTAACACCAGAACTCTTGGCAGAATTGCTGTATAGCAGATAAAATCATAGGAGAACAGGTAAGAAAGAAGAACCAGTAAAAAAGAAAAATCTCTCATCATCTCTTTCAACTGTTCTTTGAGCTTTCTTTGTCCCATTTGGCCAAAAGTGAAAGGCTATAACAGGGCTCAAAGGTACAATTTCTATGGGTAAACTTTTCATTGGAAGTTATCTGAAGTTTCAGTAGTCAATTGGTTCAATTATATTTTTTCATACAATAAGGAGGATCCTTTGAGAGAAAAAATAAATTAAAAAAACCCAAAACACTAAAAAGTTCTATTATTTCATTACTCATGTATGTAAATTCTAAGAGAAGAAACATTGGTTATTACCCCCTTTTCCCCAAACTCAACTCCAACACATGGAAATCTAACAAGCGTTACAGAAAATTAAACACTAGAGGCAGGAAATAGAAAAGTTTATGCTAAACTGTAAAGAAATGCAAAGGATTTATTAAAGAACATATGAAAAGAATTGGAATATTCTTTCTGTTGCTATCGCTTCAACTGTACAAAAGGAAACAGCATTATGAATCACCAGCATGGAGAATGAACTACTTCTGATTTCTCCCAACTAATCTTCTTATAATACCATCCCACAAAAAGAGAAAATTACTTAGTGTTCATGAGAAAGAACATCACAAACACTCTACACCGTATTATAATATAACTTCATAAAAGAACTTTACAAAGCCAATATAAGTTCTTCAATAATAATACAAAGTATTCTTAAGCCATATATTCTTCATTTCTGCAAACTGTTTTGCAGGGACTATGGAATATCATTCCAGAGAAAGCTTAATTCTTAAACAGAATTAGAGAGAATAAGGGACTTTAAGAAGTCTCCAAATTAATCCTTATGCTCCAAAGCAGGTGCATCTTTACCTACAGCATTCTTAACAGATGCTTTCTGGTCTCTTCTTAAGCACCATCAAACTCGGAAGATCTACAACTTCCTTAGGCAATATAAAACAATGCTTTTACTTTGCTGTAAAAAATGGTCATCTCATGTGTTGTTGTGTTTTCCACCTAATATCCAACCTAGAAATGCCTCACTCTTAACTACATATAGAGCTTGAAAAGCAAGTCAGCACTTCACAACTGGGATCATTATGCTTGAGTTAACTGATTGTAAATGGGAGCATTGTTGATTTAACATCTGATTCTAGGAGTTCTGTCTGAAAATTATCCTATATGGTAATTCCAAATTTCTTAGTGAGATTTTCTTAAATTTAGCCCGAAAATATTAAAGGAAAATATGATATTTTTTTCCTACTGATAATACTCACTGTGTGTATG
>NW_010305605.1:0-5791 GCF_000700745.2 Antrostomus carolinensis | reverse complement strand
AGGGGTGGGGGAAGGTGTTGTAAGATGTAGTCATTATGTCTCATTGCATTACTTGGATGAAATGGCAACGAATTAAATTGATTTTTCTTCCCCAAGTTGAGTCTGTTTTGCCCGTGACCATAACTGCTGAGTGAGTCCTCCCTGTCCTCATCCTAATCTGTGCCCCTTTGTTGTGTCTCCCATCCCATCTCACCAGGTTGGGGGAGTAAATGCAGGAGCAAATGGTCTCACTGTGGGTCAAACTACCACAGTCCAATATAGAGACTGTCTCATCAGAAATAGTTTTCTCCTCACAAGCCTCATTTTTTACCCTCATCCTCTCAATTGCTCTTCTTGGTGCTTCTAGCACTTCTGTCTGCATTAACATCCATCAACACCTGTGGTGGGTGGTGTTGTGCACAAAATGAGGTCTTCTTTCAAACCTGGTCCATGACCATGTACTTCCAATTGAAAGACCTAAATTTGACTTTGTTGAGTGGAAGTCACAGTTAAGAGAGAAGAAACAGAGCGTTTGCAGCATGGTGCCAGAAGGAACCATCAGTTCAGTCCTCCAAAATCACAGGCCATTATATTTACGCCAGATACTGCAAGACGAGCAGCTTGCATTCATCGCAGAGAGGCTGCCAGGCTTGACCTGAGGATGTCAAGAAACAGACTAGAACTTCATTCAGTTGTCTGCTTCAGTGCTCAGTTTACTCCTGGGTCTTTTTCTAACATGACTGTCTGCAGCTTGAACTTCATAGGCCTTTTTTCATTACCCTAAAGAGCCCATTGGTATGCAATAATTCCCACTTCAATGCATGGCAAGGAAGACCAGTCCATAATCTTATTTTAAGAAGCAAAATAGGCCAACCATCTTGATCCTTTCCTTTTCAGCCTGGATCATTAGAGAGATGCTGGACATGGCAGCAGGGTCCTGTAATTCCTGGGCATGCACGAGAGCATGCACCCCCTGCTCGGTGGGACTCAGCTCCATGAACAAAGTCAGGAGCTGCAGTGCGTGCCCCCAGAGGGATAGACCCAAGGTTGAAGGTCAGGATCCAAAGGGGCTCCAGGATCTGAGCTGCTCCAGTTTAAGCAAAGTGACTGAGTTTTCTCTAGTGGAAAAACCAGTAGAGATCGCTGCCATGGAAAAGCGGAGTTATCGCCAAACACAGAAATGTTTCCTGATCTGTTTACTAATATTTGATGCTCCTTTCTGGATGGTGTTCAAACTGAAATCCAACCATACGTGTCAGCAACTTCCTCTCCTCCTCCCCACCCTCCCCTCCTGCACCCGGGGGAAAATCGGGGATGGGAAGACCTGGTGAGAGGCGAAGATGGAATAGGGCTGTTATTTTCATCTTGTGGAAGGGGTCCTAGAGATGCCAGGGCTGGACTCTGCTCAGAGGGGCCCAGTGAGAGCACCAGAGGCATTTCTTTGCATGCAACAGTCCCTGGTGCAAGGGTGAGGAGCGGCTGAGTTGTGGCAGGAGGGCATGGATGGGCTTTGCCCAGCCCCTCAGGCCACCTAAGCCTGCACTGGAGTGGTTCTTAATGGAAAATAAATAGGATATTACAATTATCTCATTATTACAGGGATGTTTACAGCTGTCCCAGCCTGTGGGGGAGGGATGGGAGAGCCAGCCAGTTTGCAACTAATGAAAGGTCAGCATGGCGCATGCGGCTACCGTAACCCTTCGACTATATTGGGCATTGAATTGTCTACTTAATTAGTCATCCCCAGTTCAGATTTAAGAACATTGAACTGAGATGTGCATATTTCTCTTTGCTAGTAGCAGTCACTATACTAAAACCAGTGTTTTTTGCATGGTCTTCAAAGACATTCACTTTCATTGCAGGTTCTTTGCTGTTTGAGGTTTCTTTGGACTAGTTGTGAATTATTACTGTTATCCCACCTGGTTATAAAGCAATGAGATTTGGGGTTTTACTTCCTGGCTCTGCATGAAACCACAGAGCTGTCTTTTAATGAAAGATGGGTTTTGTGGGAGTGAGAGCAGAAAGGTTCCCAACACAAAGAGGGAGAAAGCCCAAAGGAAGAGGTAACATTATCCAAACAGGCTAAAAGCCAATTTAAACCCACCCAAACCATTTCCTGAATCACCAGGCAAACCCTGGCCACAATTGCTGAGTTTTGCCACTGCCATTCCTGGTTTTAAGTCATGACAAAAGCCACTCTTTTTGGTTTGGGCAGCTCTCCTTCTTGGAGATGCCCATGGCAGAGGCTCCACAGGTTATACCCCTTCAGTGTTGAAAGGAAAGATATTAATAACTACGAGCAGCCATGGTTTTCCACCATGACAAACCTTGGCTTTCCTCCACAGAAGCATGACCAGCCGTCCTCCATCTACCTTCAAATGCTGGTCCATGAGTCTGATGCAAATGCCTGGGACTTGCCAGTCTCACCCAAACCAGATGGCCGGTGAGTTTTGGGGATGATGGCTGCTCTCAGGAGGCATTAATTTATCTAGAAGCACCCTCATACTTGTGGATCACCCAACTACCTGCTAAGGGCTTTGGGAAATGCCAGCAAATACTTGAGTGCATGTTTAGAGATGGGTTTGGAGAGAAGAGCCTGGCACAGGGGTATGACACAGCCAACCCCCACCTCTCCCAAATTTCAATCCTCCTTGTAAAGCTTTAGTGGGATTAGAGACACCTGGAGAGCTCTACCCAGCCATGAAAAGATAATATCTCGCTTGCACTGTCCTGCTGATGAATATGCTGGGGAGATTTTCCATTGAAGACCTACCTAGCAGAGCCAAGGCTCATTGTTTTTGCACAGGCCTAGAGATATTCCACTTTATCAAATATTTTACAGTAGCCTGCGGGAAAGGAAGAGCAGATTTTAGTTACTGGTTGAGCATAAGACCACGGAACAGTCTCAGAAGCTTGACAAGACAGGTTGGTGTGATGGTAAAGAAAGCAGGACAAATAAACCTCTGCATCAAAATAGAAAACGACCAGAAGCACCAACTGCTGCTCTGCGTCCAGTGTGGCTGTATTTGATTGCAGCTTCCAGAAGAAAACCCATCTCCAACAAAACCATTAAGGTGAGATGAATTCTGCCCAGGCTCACTTCAGACATGATTAAATATCCACAAACAGCCCCTCAAAAAACACAGCTGGGTTTGTTAAGTCTGACCATAGGGAGGCTGGGGGGGAGTCTGAGAGCAGCCCCCGGCCACTGCACAGGCAAGGATGGATGAGAGGCACCCCAAGGGACAGCAGCCATGCCATGGCCACCTGGACCTAGTGCTAGAGCCTGGGGCTTGTACTAGAGACCCACCCAGGTCTCTTCCGCTAAGAGAGAAATACATGGTTGTCAGATAATCAATCTGAGTTTGCACATGGGCTTTCTCTAAAAACAAACCAGTTTGAAAAAACCAAAAAAGTATTGGTCTTTCCCCATGAGCAAGATGGGGAAGTTATTAACAGGGCCAAATAGGATGCCAAGCTCCAGTTACATAAAACTTCTGACTTCCTGAACATACACTTGGCCCAAATTAGGCAGAAAAGACAAAATTGCTGATTTTCTTTGCTTGGTTTAATTTTTATTTTTTTTTAAGAAGAAACCCTCCAACATTTTCTTTCTGAAGCCCTGAGGCACAGCGTGAAATATGTACCACAGGGTCCCTCGAGACTGTTGCCTACAGTGGTGGGTACCTTGACTGCCCACCTTGGTGAAGTCAAAACCGTTTTGCAGCCACTGTCCTACCTCATTCCCTGGCCTCTCTGGTCACTGATTCCTCCAGTTTTGCTCCAAAACTGGGCAGCAGAATTGCTCTCACCCACTGGTATCCCAGGAGGTGAAGGAGATTTTAGGGTGTCTGGTGGAAACCCACCTGACAAGCTGCCTGGGAAACCACCCATCACTCCAGCACAAGATCTATTGAGATGTTCTCTCTGAAAATTGTTTCAAGCTTGTCAGCTTGCTTTTTTTTTTTTTTTTAATGGAAAAAGCTTCCACTGGAAAATTTCTGATCAGTCCTAAATAGCACCCATACCAAACCATACTGACACTGTCTCTTCTTGACCCAAAGGGAGAAAATCAAGAAGGGCATTGAGCCCCTGCCCTGTGACTTGCATCCCACACTGTGAACTGCCTCTGGAAGTGATTTTGTTGGGTCATTTTTGCGATATCCGTATGTTGCTTCCGCTTTGTTGTTTGGGGTTTTCCTTTCTCATTACCAATGACACTTCAGCAAACGCTTCCAACTTAAACCAGGCCTTATGTTGGACCAAAACATTGCTTTGCATGTCAGAAATAGTCTCTTCAGCCTGAAAAGGCAGATTAAAAAAAATATGTGGAATAAACTCAAGGGGACATCAACGCAGAAAGAGGTGCGTGTGCGGCAGATGAAGAAAGGACCAACACTGAGATGTCTTCAGGCATCAGGCATCAGCACTTTATTGAAGCTTTGCACTGCTTATATCTCCTTTTTTCCTCCAGCACGCCCCAAGCACACGGCATTCTTTCACTTTTGATTCATTACCGCTTATCACACACACGGTGAGCCCGGCATTCTTTCACTTTTGATTCATTACCACTTATCACACACACAGTGAGCCCGCGCCTAAACAATTGATATGATTGGATAATTCCACCTGTTCACAAGCCATTTTTTTACTTCTGACTGGTTACTAAATCTGGCACATAAACAGTCTCTTATCTTGTCTCATACGCATTCTTTCTTCTTATTCTGGTTTTTGTTTTTTCATTTCATCTTTGCTCAAGGTCAGGAATTAATTGCTCAAGGCTGAGGCTGCCTGCAGCTTCAGCTCTTAAAGCACCAACAATTCCCCCTTTTTGTTTTTGTACCACAAAGGCGTTGTTCACCATCTTCTGCAGGGCCCTTCGCAGACACGATAGCAAACAAGGCACTAATAAAAGAATTACCAAAATCATGAATAGCATCTTAAATCCTGACTTTAATAGTGAAGAGACCCATCCTTGTATTCCCCAACTCCAAAACCACTCGCTTAACCAATCATCGCTATTTACCCTCAACAGTTTGACATTTTCTTTTAACCTTTTAATGGCCATATGAATTGATTCTGAGTTGTCTGATAAATTCATACAGCACATGCCTTCAAATTCCTCACAACCATGGCCTTGAGCTAAATGCAAAAACTCAATAGCAGCTCGATTTTGCAAAGTGGCATGTCGAATAGAGTCAACATCTGTCAACAAGCCTGATGATAGCACCAAAGATGTAAGATTAGATTGTTTTGAAAACCAACAGCCTAATTTGCGTAGGTTTGTTAATGCGCTCACTAACTCCTACTCCAGGGGCTAGAATAGAGGCTACAGCTATTTTCCCAGGATTCCAAAACTCTACATTGGAATCACAGTCTTGCTCAAATGAGTGAGTGCTACTCTTGCTTCTTATCTGATTTTTGAACATTTCCCAAAACCATGGTAATATTAGGTGTCAACAGGGTTAAACAGCCCAAACTACAGGGACCGCCACGAATATGCGATGTTATTCCTGCCCACGCTCTGTCTCCGTTTGGACAGATAATGTACTTGCAGCACTTTAAGCACTTAGCATGAACAAAGAGACAACAGCAGTTACAAGGCGGACAGTCGCTTGTGCACTCCACACTGAGGGGCTAAATTATTACTTTGTTTCACATCCCCTCCCATACGATAGTGATGACTTTGTATTTATCTCTGATTCTTTAAACTTTCTAAATTCCCGTTTAGTTAGTTCCCGTTTAGTTCCCGTTTAGTTCCTGTTTAGTTCCCGTTTAGTTCCCCCTACACATTAAACAACCACAAAGACAA
>NW_010305604.1:40308-45133 GCF_000700745.2 Antrostomus carolinensis | reverse complement strand
GGCGGAGGGCAAGAGAGGCCACTCCAGGATCACAGCAGCTCGCAGGAGAAAACCCGGCCCGCTCCTGAAGCCCCAAAACGTGCGCGTAACTTCTGAGCGGTCCCTTGCCACCTCTTTAAGTAGGCCTGGCTCGTTCTTCCCCATCCTTACCTCACCTGAAGGCTGCCAGCGGAGTCGGCTTCGCTTTCAGATCTGGAGGGTTGCAGGAAGTCTGGTGCTCTGCCTCCCTCCGCACATCTGGAGGAGATGCTTCTGTCTAAGAATCCTGTAAAAAAAAAAAAAAAAACATCAGATGTATGAGGACCTAACTCAAAGAACAGGGGAACAGGCAAACACCTGTGAACTCTGGCTATGCCCAGGAAAATGCTTCTAGGATGTCTTAAAACATCTGGAGGAAGCACTCTGCTCCCCTCCTGCATGCTGTCAGATGAAGGATTGCTCCTGGCTTGGGCTTCCAGGATGTCAGGGCTGGCGCAAGGACTCTTGCCTACAGGTACTGTAGCCTATGAACTGGACAGCCAAAGACGTTTCTGAAGTAGCTTGGTTTTGCCTGGATAAATCAATTAGGAAGCTGTGCAACTGTCTCACATTCTCTGTGCTTTTGCAGCCTCACTGTTGCTAATAGTTCAGTATGTTTTAGGCATAACAGTGACTGCTTTGTGAGCATGACCTGCTGAGGAGGAAATCATTACAGAGAATGGAGAAGGGGGAGAGGATGGGAAGGCAGACCCACACAACTGAAATACTTGTGGTTTAGGTAGAATGGACTGGTCTCTTGCAGATGTAACTTCCATGTTAAGCAGCAACTGGTCTTGCCCAAACTGTAGTCTAGACTCATACATAACATGTCTGAAAGTACTTGTGAATGTACTTCAGAGGTGATATTAAACAGGACATTTTATTCAAAACTTTGAAAAGCTGAATGTCCTCAACTGACTTGAATGCTGTACAAGTTGCCAGTATCCTGCTCCTGTCAAGCAGTCATAAAGTTTCCCTCTGCAGTTGAGATGAAATAGGGTGCTTCTTAGCCTTTACTCCGTCATTAAAATGACTTTATTTCTCTAAGACCTTTGTGTGTGAATACTCAGTTTCAGTAAGATGAGGAGAAATGGTAGAAATATACCCACTAAACAGTTCAATGAAAAAGACTAGTCTTTCAGTGGCAAGGTCACTTTAAGAATTAGTCTTATACTGCTGCACAAAAAACCAAACCAACATTCAGATGAATGTTGGGTACAATCCCACTTTGTCTGCACAGGATTTTTAGTGAGCTGTCTTGTCAGCACAGGATTTTTAGTGAGCTGTCTTGTCAGCATAGAGTGGCAGACTTCTATTTATTGAGTAGCTGAAGTAAAGTAATGAAAAATGAAGCCGTATTAGAAGGATGCCCACACCACTTCAAATACTTCGCTCTTGCCATTTGTAAAGCTTCAGAGAAACAAAATTATTCTGTAGATTTGCTGAACTATATGAACTATGGCAAATGGGTAGCTAAAGTGAATTGAAAAAAAAAAATTCAAGCTCTGTTCCTGGCATTGTGGAAGCTTTTTTGAACTCTGTAATTGACCACTATCATCTAAATCCCTTGAGACTAGTTGTTTTGCTGCTAAGCAAAATAGAAGGTTGTAGCTGGTCTATAGAGCTTGCAAACCAGGTTTGCAGAGCTTACAGACAATTATGGTATATGACTTTCTGTTGTCAACTGTTAAAATGGTATTAAGTTAAAAAGATATTGATGATGACTGTCTCATGGGCTGAGGAGTTCAACCAAACAACAATCTCTCTGAAAGTAGAGCACTATTTCAATCTTATTCAATAGTAAGCCTCTAAGTGCCCAGAACCCTCACTCTCAATCCTGATCTAACCTCATTAACAACTTCTGTAAAGAAAAGAAATAGCAGTTGCTAAAATAAATTTGAATGTGAAAATCTACTCTTGAAATTCTTAGGAAGAAACTATTTTGTTGATGATGTCAAAAATGGTTTGGTAGAAAAAGCACACTTCTTTATAAAGTGCTGTAACTTGGAAAGGAGTACTACATGACAATAGTTAACAGTGAAGAAGTTTAGAAGTTACTTGTTTGCTTTTGTCACTCCCACCCTGTCAGTTTAAAACAACATGACAATTGAAAGAATGCAAAGCTTGTATTATATGGCCTCAGTAAGCAGTATATGGCAAAGTGATCCATCTTAATCTATATTTAAGATACAGTGGGAGCAGAAGGTTATGCTTTATAGTAACAATCCAACCTTACCTCTTCTTACTTGAAGAGCAAAAACTGTTGCTGTCTGTCTTAAATTGCTTATCATATTACTGGTTACTTCCCGTTTAAGTCTTGCATTCTTGTGCTAGAGCAGCAGCCATGGGTTGCAGAACAACTCATCTGCAAAATCCTGAGCTAGCAAAACTTAACACTGTTGTCCAAGATCTAATTCAATGCTTACTTTCATTTGAAAATGAAACCTAAGTTTTACGCTGCCCTAGCTTCAGGGTTCAGAGCTGAACCTAGCAAAACTCTACAGTTACTAACTTTAGACCAAATGCAAGCTCACTGACTCCCTATACTTTTACCTTAAAAATAGTATACTAATGGCTCTAAATAAATGGGACTCTTTAGACCTTTTGGATTGCCTCTAACATTTGGCATGACTGAATTAACCTGTGGGCAAACTGGAACTGGTTTTCTCTTACAACAGTCTTGATTCTGTTTTTTGGTTTTGTTTTTTTTTTTTACTGCATTTTGCCATGTGTCAAGTTACTAATAGCAAGTACAGCTATACAAGTATAATCTGCTTCATTCAGCCGTGTAGGTGGGCCTAGTACACAGAGGTGAAGGGCACATCTTAGAGGTCACACAGCATGATTACCTAACAATTCTAGGTTTCTAGTATATCTGTCTTGGAATAAAGTAGTGGATCATGCTAACCTGACCAAGTTCATTTCTTCCAGACCAGTCTTTTGTGACTCTAGCCACAAATGACTCCTATGTGAAAGGAGCACTGGTACTTGGTTCATCCTTGCAACAGTACAGAACAACAAGGAAGCTGACTGCACTCATAACTCCTCAGGTCTCAGATCTTATGAGGTAAGGTCACTTATATACTTCAAACTGCCACAGATCCTCCTGATGTGAAGTGTGAAAAACAAATTAAATACCTTAATAGTAACCTTCCAAAACTCTGGAAGCTTAACAGCTAAGTTTAGCAGAATTCAGCTTGCACTATCTGGAATTCTGCAAGTTCTTCAAACATGAAACTAGCTGGTTTGGTTTTGTTGGTTTTTGTTTTTTCTTTCCTCTTTCTTCCATAGATGAGTTAACAAATACTCTGTAGTTAGAGCACTAAACTGTGACTTGAACTGATATTTCAATTGGATCTTTGCTCTTTCATAGTCCTACTTAGAACTGTCCAATAATATAATATTGCATGTTTATGCATCTGGAGGTGGGAGTAGGGCATTGGTATTTATTTGTCTTACAGAAGTATTCCAGATTGAGATAATGTAACACAAGCTCTCTTGAAATCTAGCAGACACTTCAAATAAAACTTTATCATGAGAGAAGAAAATGAGCAGAACTAAGGTAGCACTAAGTATGTAAAATCAGCAGATCAACAGAGGCATCTAACAAGGTCACGACAGTACAACAAATGAATTTAACAGGCAACTGCTTCCTACAGCCCCTCTAGAATAGTCTCAGACATGTAGGAGTAGGGTAAAAAACCCCAGTTAATAGCTACATGAACTACAGATGGTAGGCCAAGATTCTCTATGTGGAGAAGTTCTTCTGAAAAGAGCTCTCAATTTCTAGAGACAGTAGAGAAGTGGTTCAATAATAAATGGAGTGACTCTTCCTGGAGTCTCTTGGCAGCTAAAAGGCCTAATCAATATTAAGATGTTACCTACGGGAACATGCATTCTAGCCTTAGGTGAGTGTGCTTTTCCAAGATGAATCATAAATATACTTATGTACTAGTGTAAGCCAGCTACTACTCTACCCTTAGACCAGCAATACCTGCCTACTTAGTGGTGTCACTGGACCTTGCATTTCTCATTCTGTATCCACTAACAAGGTATGCCTTAAGTTCAGAAGCAACTGTCCATACCAAACTGTCAAGGCAGAGTTCTAAAACTCATTTACAAGCTCTGTGGCTCAAGATGTACTGATAATTGGTGAGCATTCAAGATACACTGTAGAATAGTGAGACTTTACAGATGCTTCATATTTTAAGCAGCATGAACTCCTTAACCTCTCTTGAATGAATTGTAATGCTTTACTGATGGTAAAGCAAAGGTTGGATATCTGCCACAAAATTTCACTATGCTGACAGTTTTAAGTGTCACCCTTAGGTGAACATGATGCTGGGTTAAAACAGTGCTGTAGCCACAGCCATAATCAGGCAAGTCTTTAAAACTTTGTGGGATAAAGTTTTAGCAGTTGGGTCTAGTCAGATGTCCCCAACAGTTACAAATCCAGAACAGTGTGGTTAAACTATTGCATAAACTTTTGTTGCAACTATTTAGGATTCAGCTTCTCTCCTGCTCCAGCTAGTCTAAAAACTTACCTTTTTAAGTTGCCTGCTCAAAGTAGACTGTTAACTTGCCAAAGAGACCTACTGGACTTGATAGCAATGCCAACTAAAGCCCTGTTTGTGGAAAAAAAAAACCACCTCAAAAAACTTTGTTCCCCAAAATATGTGCATTACAAACTAGAAACCTTGAGGCAGACAGATGTACTTGTGCAGTCAACTCTTACTGATGACATAAGAAATACTGCCAGGTTCCCTGTTATTCCACTTCTCTTTATGGAATCTGTCATGTGGTCTGG
>NW_010305604.1:0-40281 GCF_000700745.2 Antrostomus carolinensis | reverse complement strand
TCTTTCCCCAGGAGAGTGCTGGAAAAAGTCTTTGATGAAGTCATATTGGTAAATGTCTTGGATAGCGGGGATTCAGCACACTTGGCATTAATGAAAAGACCCGAGCTGGGTGTCACACTAACAAAACTTCACTGCTGGGAACTGACGCAGTTTTCAAAATGTGTTTTCATGGATGCAGACACAATGGTAAGTGGTCCTGTCTGATGGTACCTCTTAATGACCTAGTTTGGGGGTAGTTGGATTTTTTTCTGTGGGTGTTGTGTTTGGATTTTGGGGTTTTTTTTGGGAGGAGGGAGGGTTGGTGGTTTGGTTTGTTGTTTTGGGGGTTTTTTTTGAGAGGAGGGATAATAGCGGCCTTTTTGCCATCAGAACTAATAACTCTAAAAGTGTATATGCCTTATTTATCCAAATTAATTGTAACTTAGTCTGTGGGGACTATCTATAAAGTATTTTCTTCCCTAAGACAAGAGCATCAATATGAGAAATTTTTCGTGTCTTAAGGTGTGGATGTCAAAAACACATTAAAACATGATACCTAACCTAAAAACCAGAAAAGTTTTTTTACTCCCTTTACAACTAGGTTTTGTCAAATATTGATGAGCTTTTTGAGAGAGAAGAGCTGTCTGCAGCACCAGATCCAGGCTGGCCTGACTGTTTTAATTCTGGAGTTTTTGTTTACCAGCCTTCCATTGAAACATACAATCAGCTGTTACAGTTTGCCTCAGAGAAAGGCAGCTTTGATGGTATGTATTAATTTGTATTTCAATTGTAAGTTAGACCAAAATGGTAATAGTGGTTGGAATGGCTCAGTAAAGATATATGTGTCATGGGGACTCTGTATGATAGAATTCTGAACTGAGTGTAACTACACAGAAATTCTGTCCTTCTCACAATAGAGGCTATCGCTGCAATAGGTAGTAAAACTACTTTTTTTTTCCAGACTTCATGAAATAAAAAAAACCTTAAGAGTTTGGCCTCCAAACTAGCAGCTGTAAGCATTAGCAATGCAGAATCATGTAACAAGAAATCTTAAGATGTACCAAGCACAGTGCATGCATTAGCAAATGAAACTGCAGTACTATGCTTCATACATTCTTAACACTCAAGGCTTGAATGTTCTATGCTAACTCAAGTTGCATAGTGGAAAAAATAGTACTGATCAACTTGAGTGCAGCTTCAGAGAAACACACATTTGAAGATGCAACTTTCTCTTCATATGCTATGTGATAGCTTCCTGTCATTATAGGGTGGTGACCATCTCTTTCCCAGTATCAGCTGCATGTAGCCTTGGCTGCTTCCCACTATAGATCAGTTGGGATTGGCCACTGTGCCAGATTTAAGCTTGAGAAGCCAAGTTCTGCTGTCCTGTAAGTCTCCTTACCCATCTATTACCATTGCAGTAAATGCACATGTTGCTTGAAGACTGCTAGGGTTAAAGGCTTCTGAATGACTATTGCTGTCTCCTGTCACTAAATTTCATTATGTAACTGCTGTGGTACAAAACAAAGTAACTGAAAAAGGTACAGAAAATTACATAAATAATATTATAAACTGTAACTCTTAATAGAAGGTAATTGGCCAGCCTGTTGACTTACCTTTCTTTCAGTACCTTGTAAAAAGTAAAAGTTCTAGATGTCATTTGTAGTCTGAGTAATCCCTGTTACTGTATGAACTCATAGTTGGATGCTTAATACCAATATATGAATAAACTGTAGGGAACTTTGTAGGGAAAATTAGTACTGCAGTGTAATGAAGGGTCTGTCTTTACCCCACTACTAATAAGGCAGTAATTGGTAGCTCTGGGAGTGCTCTCAAATATTGAGTGTAAATTGATCACCAACTATGGCAAAAACTGTAGCATGGTACCGAGGTTTTGCATTTTTAAAAAGCCCAAAAACAAACAACCCCCCCCTCTCAAAATAAAAAACCCCAACCAAACCTACTTCTTTGTGCAAATTGACTGTTGCGTAGCTCCAGGAACATCTGAGACTTGGTGGTTGTCTCCTCTGAGCTTTGTGCTCAACTGCTAGCAGATCCCATCTTCTAGGTCTAAGGCCCCTGTCTTTTAAAAGCATAGAACTGCTTACACAATATACTTTCTGACTTGAAAGCTAAAGCCACACAATGGTGAAACTTCCTCAATGTCCTAAACATGAAGCAATTATTGCAGCTCTTAACAGCAAAAATGGTGGGTTAATGGTTTAGGTACCAAATTTCTAGAACTGTAATTTGTATTTAAGCTTTAAAATTTATTCAGTTTTTATTAAATGGTAGCACTGATCTGAGTAATGAGACCATGGAGGCTTATACTACCTGCATAAGCTGCTGCTGAGCTTATGAACTTAGTGGGGACAAAGGGGATTTAAACTTCAATTGATCTAGACAGTAAAAAAGAGTTCCTAGGAAACTTTATGAGAAACACCTATGAAGAGTCACTGCCATTAACAGGACACAGGGATGCAAACTCAACAAGCTACCAAGCTATGCATAATTGAAGTCAAGCTCTAAGCATCCCATCTGCAGTAGTAATAAATAGGGAGTGAAAGGATTTCTGGAGTATTTAATGTTTATAATAGCAGACAGATGCCTCCTATGTAATAGTGTTGTCCAGAAATGGCAGAGTGATGGCTACTTATGTAGACAACTACTTTGGCTATTTGAACTTCACCTTTCTAGATAATGAGGAATATGTCATGCAATAATTCTAGATACAACCTAAAAGCAGTGGAGGAGGAAAAACTCCAGTTTTAAAAGAAATCTGGTAGTATTGATACCTTAAGAACAGTGCTACTGCTTTGACAATCCTCTGGCTCTTTAGTCTGGTTGCTTTTACATATAAAAACATAATGCAGCAAAACTGTATATGTAGATATGTAGCTAATGTAACTACTGCCCGATTCTTTCACCTTATCTCTAAGGTACAGTTTATAGAACAAGACTACTGAAGTCTGAACTAGGACAGCTAAATGTTGCTTTCAGTGGCTGCTTTGGCACAAATGCATGCAATCCTAAAAAAAAAGCCAAGTATGTAAAACAATTTGAGTGAAAGTCCTGTAGAATAAGTTAAATACATTGTTGTTGTTGCCCCTTTGGTTATGAGCTGTCTGTTCTGAGAGGGCATCCTAGACTTTCTTCTCTTTTAGATGATCTTACTGTTAAGTAAGCATTTTTAACACAGCATTAAGTTAAAAGTCAAAATGAAACATAGCTGAGTAAAGCCAGAGGACTTTTTGACTCTTGTGATGGGCACACCTTCTTCAAAAGTGCTTTTCTTCCTTTTTGGGTTGAGAGGCAAATCAGGGGTTTGAAATTACTGGACTGAGTCTCTAGACAATTTCTCACTCTGCAATCTGCATGTATGCTGACAGCTGTAACAGGATACATTAGAATTTATATTTGTCAGTGTACTGCCTGTACATCTAAGTTTATGCCCAGTGTCTAGATATGGTTCCAAAAAGCAAATTCTGCTCAAAAAGCAGTGAGGGTGTAAACCTTTGGACCACCCTAAATCTAATCATAGGCCAATTAAAAAAACCCTTTCCTGAGTCAGCAGAGACAGTGTTTTAGAAAATTAAAGATTAAAATACAACATTGTCTCTTCTCTAACTGAGCTATCCATTTGCCTATGCTTTAGCAATGCTACTTGTACATGCAGCTACAGGTGAAGGGAAGACAGCAAATGAAAGTTGAGGGACTCCCTTCAATCTCCTTCATAAGAGGAACTATTAGCACTTAAAGACTAAGTACATTCACTGCAATAAAGAATTAATGGATATAAAGAAGTAGTTTTTACTTCTCAGTAGCTGTTTATAAACTAGCCTGCTTTGGGTCAGAGACTTTTTTTTTTTTTTAGCTACTCTACTACTGACATACCAACCAACTCCAGACTCATTTGACCTCATTATAACCTCTGCTTGCAAACTAAGAGGTGACCCCTCCCAACACAGCAGGTCTGGCCATAACTTAAATTGTTATTCTCACTTAGGGGTTAGTCAGCAGCTTCTTAGTAGAGAACTAGGAAGGCCTATTGCCTGTTAAGGGATTTGATGAAGTTTTACCAGAGTTGTCAGCAAGACTGAATGTGCTTTCCTTATATCATAGTGTAGGCAGATGCATACAGGGCTGCAGGTCAGAGCCACTGATACCCTAACTCTGGCACTGAGATGTCAGTCAGCCATCTGTAAGTATAAGTGATAGAACTAATTCTTGGCACTTGATCTTCTGAGCTACAGCTTTCCTAAAGCTGAACAATACTCAGTTGTTAAGTCCTGGTTTTTCTTGCCTTACACAGCTTGAACTTAACCTGTGAAAGAACCTGAATGGCAGGGTTTGTGAGCAGCTTGTTCTCTCTTAGGAAAACTAACCCCACAAATACTACCTTTTTCATTCTCTACATTTTTTTCCCCCCCAAGGGCTGCAAGGTTTACACAGTTGTTCACAAATAGAACTCTAGTACTCTATGCCAAACTCCTACTGAACATAACTGCATTACCAACTCTTAATTAGTGAAGCAATTGAAAAAGATATTAAAACAGCTATCTGATGCTTGTAGCCTATTGATGCTTTCTCTTTCAGGTGCAGATCAAGGGTTATTAAACACCTTCTTCAGCAGCTGGGCAACAACAGACATGAGCAAACATCTACCATTTATTTATAATTTGAGCAGCACTTCTGTATATTCTTACCTTCCAGCATTTAAAGCGTAAGTTCAAAATTCTAAGATGACTTTCAGAGCTTACAGAAACTAATTTATTGTAACAGAATGAAAAGGCACAATGTGAACTTACACAGTTTTTCTACAGGGAGACCATTATTGTCAGTAAAAAAGGTATAATAGTTTCCACTCTTTAAAAAAAATTTTTAAAAGTTGAATACTAGTGAAATGAATCATCTCATGATAAATGCAGAGAGAAAGCTGTACCTGTAGCTTAAAGCACTCGTCCCTGGTGCTCACATTGAAGTTTATTTAGAGAAAGCACATTTAACAGGTCAATTCCAAAAAGAAGAACCTCTACTCCAGCAAGGGATACTGTCTGTTGCAGCTCTAACCACAGGCAGCAGGCTTTTGAATCAGCTTGAGGTGAACTTCAGCATGTCATTGGTGGTATTGTTCCCACTTAGATAACTTGCCCTTTTCTCACTCAAATTACTGAAGAGTATTTAACAACCAGTAGTTACAGTTCATCTAATCAACCTATACTATTCTTATATATATGGTGAACAAAGACTTGTATAAAGCTATAATCTTTCTAGAGCTAGAGCTCAGACAGTTCCTCAAGTAATAAGATGGAAGAAAAACTACAGCCAGCCACCATACCATTGCATGTTATCTGTGTAAGGAAAACAACTGTATCCTTCCTAGCTACTAGCAGTATTAGATTTGGCATGTAAATAAGCCATATTTCAGTGACAGGCTCATTCAAAGTGTTGTAATAAACATGGGAGGAAGAGGGGGAAGCATGGGAAGCTGAAATGTTGTGCAGAAATTCTTATTAATAAAAGGGGGGGGGGGGGGCAGGCAGAAGGAAAGTACCAATTGCATAAAAACAATCTGATCTCTGAATGACATCAGGTTACTAGTGTCTAAAGCAGCAGCTAGCATAAGCAGGACTGTTGCTGGCTCAAGATCAAACTATGTCTTGTGATCAGAATACCATTTGAAATCCTGTCATGCTAAAAGTGGAACACTTATTTAAAGAAATATATGCAAGCCTAAGAATGACTAAGTAGTTGGACAGCATTTGATAAGCTAACATCTATTGTAAAGTATGTCCTCTTTCCGTGGCTGGCTGGTTGTTAGTCACATGACTTTAAATTTACAAATGACCTTGTTGCTGCAAAAGACTAATTGGATTTGGGGGCTCCCGACAAAAATTCCATTTAAATGATTGAATTAATTGCCTGACTGAATTCAGCAGACCTTCAAAAGCAGAATGCTGTAAGTGCAGCCCTTTCAAGTAGAATGCCTTGCTCACTAGATGGAACAGTTTCCCTTGGTTAGATCAGCAGCTACACTCCTGATAATCAGCAGTTGGAATAAAGTGAAATTTAAACCTACTGACATCAATAGCTAAGTTTTTCACAGCTTTGTACAGCGAGAGTAGATTTCACAGCAGTCTCAGTAATCCTTTTTCCAAAGGAAAATGCCAATTCATGACAAATGTGCTCTAACTTCAAAACATTGATGAAGGACTTTTCTGGGAGATGGGGAAAGACAGATTAGTTGCTGAGGCCACTGTGGACATAAAGCTTCCTAACAGTTGAGCTTAAATGTCAAAAGAAAGTATTGCAGATCTAGAAAGCAGATACTGAAAACATCATAGGAGCTTGGCATCTGTCAACTGTTGTACAGATCTTAAGTGGACAAAATACTAAGAATACACGTCTCCATTTGCAGCAAGTGGAACATAACACTTATTAGGCATTCTCTAGCTTAAATAGCCTTGATTTTTAAACAATTACAAGTTCCTCAAAACAGCAGCAGCCTAAGATAAAGAAAACTCAGGCTGTTTAGTGCAGTGACAGCTAATAAAACTAAGGTAGTCCTCTTATGACAAATCTTGACATATGGAGTTTAAAGTTAAAGCCCAGCAACTGAACTCTTGAAGACAGGTTGTTTTTTTTTTTCCTTGCAATTGGTACAAATACTTGACCTTGTTTCACACATGCATAAGTCTTCATTCTGCAGTAATATCAGCTGTGTTCAAAACACTGAACATAAATACTGAGATACAGTCAAGGATCTTGCTGTAGGACAAAAACCCCCCACCCAAATCTTTGTTTTGAATATTCTAAAGTTTTTGAAACATACCTGCACAGCCTCCATTTTTAAACTCCTTAAAACATCTGAGTTCTGGTCAAAATGATGAAGGTGTGCTTAACAAAATGTCTGTCATTATTATCCATTTTAATCATATTATTTTGAGAAGAAATCCTAATGTGATGCAACCTGAACTAGGTGAGATAGTCACTGTTACTAGAGAGACGGGTATTGCCTGTTCACAAAACAGATTCAAGCTGAACTCTAGTTCTGGAGCCATAGAAGAATGGGATGAATGCTGTCTCTTTCAGTGTTAAGTTCTTTACTTTAAAAGGAGTGCATCTCATCCATACTCTTAATGCCACACAACATACTAGTAACATTTGGGACAAAGCTAAAAATCCATATTGAAAATGGAGTTAAAATGGTTTTAAAAAGAAACAAAAAACCACACCACCACAAAACCCACCCATGCCTAAAATAAAGTTATTTAGGAAGTAACTGTTGGTTGTCTAGCAAGACCTTGCTGAACCAAGATCAGAAGCCCTGTGAAATGCCTAGGTTATACAAAGCTGTTACTTTGCAGCGACACAGTCTTCCTGCAGCAAGGCTTTCCAATGATCCTTTTCTATAGGGCTGTAGACTGAAAGGGTAACTCTTAACACTGACCTTTCTCTACATAATGCTTGTAATGCCTAGCTATCTGGATCACTGACGTTGGCGTAGAATCTTTTTCACTTTTAAAACCAGTTCCGATTGCAATGGCTGCTTGAGACTGCTCTCTCCTGAGCTATGGACATCACTCTACCTAAAGACTTGAGTTGGCTGTAAGTACTTAAATAGCCCAGAGTATTAAGTTTTGGTTGTATTCTCACTAGTGTAATGTAGAATTCTATTTGCATTTTTTTCTGTCGTACAGTGATGCTTTCAGTCCCAATAGGCACTGGCAGTTTGGTAATTTAGTGTTGAGTCTCTTAAAATATATTTGTATTTCTACTTTCTGGATGACCACAGAAACTGCAGGTTAAAAAAAAAAAACCTGTCTGCCCATCAAAGCTCTTTGTTTTCTAGACACCTGCACAAACTGTAGGTTCTAACTTTTTCTGTCCAACAGGTTTGGTGCAAATACTAAAGTGGTGCATTTCCTGGGAAGCACAAAGCCATGGAACTACACATATGACTCCAGAACAAAAAGCATAAAAGGCAACATGGACGACCCTAAAATAGTTCACCCAGAATTCCTCAACATGTGGTGGGATACCTATACAGCTAATGTTTTACCATTACTAGAACAGCATGGAATTGTTAAAGAAATGACTACAAGTGTAAACATGGTACGTACTTTAATATTCTCACAGGAACATCCTACTATGGATGAGAGGTTCTTTACCATTCCACCGATTTCCCTTCCCTCTGTCCAACTCAAAGCATGGGTGTGGTTTAGTCTGTGGGATGCAGGGTTTTTTGGTTTTGTTCTTTTAAGCTTGGAATAAGTAATACTACAGAAGAGAAGCATGGTAGAGTGGTCTTGAATGTAGCTGTCTGCTTGCCTAATACAAACTATGTGAGTAGCTAATAGTGCACCAGAAATAATACTGTAGTAACTTTTTAAATATATACAGAGAAGGGCCCTAACTCTTAATGTGTTTCAGCTAATAAGGTTCTCAAGCAGAACCCCAGTTCAGCATGCAATATGTACATACAGATCTTGCATGGTGAAACAAATCTAGGTAAGCCTAGGATAACTAGAGAATGAATACTTACATAGACGTAGATTCAGTGATGAATCCCAATACTTATCAAAGCCAAAGTATTGCTTCTAACTCTCGTTTTCATAGTCTTAGCTTAGTACCATGGGTCAGTTTAAGTTCTCAGCCTTTCTAAGACCAAAGTTACTGATCTCTCAAGATGTGCTTTCTCTTGTTAATCTTACATCCTTCTAATGAACTATTTGCAGCTATCGGGCTTGGTCTATACTCTGGCTTTCTCTTGTGGCTTCTGTAGAGAGGTATGAAGAACTTAAACTTTTTCCACCCCCTCCTCCCTGCTAACTTCTGTAACTCTGCTTTGTTATTTTGCTAGGAAAGCTGCATAACCCCTGCCCGTTGGCAATGCTTCCTGCTGTGCATGAGAACACTTACTTTGTTGTCCCATTCTATGGCCCGTTGCTCACTTTAGCTATGCAAAATATTTCTGTATTTTTATTCTGCCTTTCCTTTTAGGCAGAGGTTACAGAGGCAGTGTCCCATTTATCAGTATCAGCACCATCACCAGTGTTACCAACAGTATCTTCAGAAGAACGCAAGGAACGGTGGGAACAGGGCCAAGCTGACTATATGGGAGTGGATTCCTTTGACAACATCAAGAAGAAACTTGATACCTACCTTCAGTAGAAATGTCTGTCTCAAACAGTGGTGATGCAAGGACTTGTTCCAGAACTAACAGCTAGAAAGGTATAGATGGTGGTCAGTTACACTTGCTAGTAGCTTGATGAAAAACTTCTTGGCTGAAGGCCTCTGCAGTGCTACAGATGAAGACTGAGCAAAAGCTAGGAAGCAGAATTCCTTGGGCCACCTATAACTGCCCAATTTCCAATTCTCCCTACTAGATAAAACCAGGTATTTTCAGCTTAAATTTTCTTCTGTTGTGATCAATTGGCTCAACATACTCCTTGAAACTGGGTTTGTTACCTCACCTCATTAAGGTGATTAGGCATTGATTCCTTTGCTTGCTGTTTTAGATGTAAAATGTAATTAATGGGATTGCTCATACACTAGAGTGGTAGCCATTCTGCTTTACCATAAATGTATTAATGACACTAGGATACATACAGATATAACAGTAATAGCACTGCTTTGCTCTTCCAGTCACAATTGCACTGAAGTTTTGACCAGGTTCTTACGCACAGTGCCTACAGCATGGCAGAATGCATTCTTCAGTTCTGTATACTACGGGACTAGTAAACTGAGTTTTATCTGTTACTTGCAATGTTGCACTTGATACAAAAATAAAAAGTTGTCATGCATTTCTGGCTTCCCTAAACTCTTAATAGATGCAATTAAAATTGAACAATTAAAAAAAAAAAAGGGAGCTCTGAAGCAGTCTGAAATATTCAACAGGTATAACACTTCAGCTTTGTTAATGCTACTCTAGCTACCATTAGCAGATGTCTAGCTTTTAGTTCTGTAATTTCTTACAGAGTATATAGTCATTTACCAGGGAGCTGTTAAGGGCCAGTGCCCTTAGTAGCTTGCCCTACGTAGAGGAGAGGGCAGTGGATGAAATACCTCCTGAAGCTACTCACATGGAGCCTGGGAAGAGGGAATCTTTCTTTCGGTGACTAAAGAAAGATCATCCCTTATGTAAGCTCTATCCACTCTGAACTTGTAATTAAACACAATGGTGATGCTATTGTGGCAGAGAAAGTAAGTAGCTGCTAAGGTAACTGTACGTACCCTGATTAGGAAAACTACTCTTTCTGTGTGTGCAGAGGGTTAAAGAAAGTTCTTCTTTGCCACTCAGGCCACACATTGTATTGTAAGACACATGGAAAAGCAGTAAAAATACAGTAACAAAAGCATGCTGAAGACGGACAGAAACTGGCTGCTATCCATACTAAGTTTCAGATCTAACCTTTAGCCAAGTCTAAACAGAACCAATTACTTAGTGTTCTTTGACAGCTATACTCTGTACTAGACTAGAAACACTAGAAAAATATTATTTCATTATTTCCTAATAAAGGAGGAGTTTGGCAGGAAGCTGGTGAGGGTGCTGAACTGTTCACCTAGAAATAAAAGAAACAATCAACAAGCTCTCATCATTTGCTGGTAAAGCAGATGTAATCCGAGTATGAAAGTTAATTTGTTTTAACTTGTTTTCACTACTTAATTGCTCTAAGATTCCTTGCTCACCATTTAGCAGAAATGCTAAAGATGAGGTCCAAACCGAAGTAGCTTGTAGCTACTTAAAAGTACACAGCATCTGAACTCCCAGTTGTAAATAACCCTTTTCTGTGTTGGTTTTTCTTTTGCTATGTTGGGTTTTTCTAACAGATGAAGTTGTGTGAAAGCAGGAGGGATTACTAGTTACAATCTGTAGTGGCAAAAGTATACTTTAACCAACAGTTACAAATATTTGAGTTGTGTGTGCTCACAAAATATTCCATGGAAAATGGTAAAATAGTCTTTTGCTCCTCTCATCTGTATTTGTGTTAGAGAACAGGCACATTACCTCTTTTTATGGTTGGCTAGAGACAACAGAAAGTGTAAACGCATGAGACTACCAACCCAAAATGTTATGTTAATACAGTAAGATAAGAAGAGATGCTGAATAAGATGAGAACCTGCATATTTTAGGTTAACAAGTATAGTTAGTAAAGAAAGAACACATATAAAACAATTCTGTCCTAGCCTCTGTGACTCATATTATGATCAAGTGTTTACCCAAAGACTCAGGAAAGCAAAAGGTATGAAATTTATAACAAACTTTAGGCAGCTTATTTTCAATAAAATGACCTTTATTTCATTATCTGCCACTCTCTCCTTTATAATTACCGCAGGCAGCGTTTGCAAAAAAATAGAGATCCTTTTTATCCCTTGTAATAGTATCACTTGATACATCAACTTTTCTGCTCTAAACTGTAGATAATGAAAGCAGTAGCTGAATCAAAGCACTATACTCAAAACATCACTATTCAAAGGAATCATAGCCCTGCTTAGATCGTAACTCAAACTCCATTTGCCTTTAAAAAGCATATAACAACCTAAAGTATTTCCTTAGATGGTGGTAACTCGAGCAACTCTTAAAAGCTTAGAAACTTTTTTTTTTTCCCATTTCCATCTGTATTTTATGTAGGGGGTAAAAAAACCCCAGAATGACAGACTACTAACCCAGTCCTTGGAATTAAAAATAAATAAGTAAAAGTCATAATTCCAAAAGCTCATTTCTAAAACATGCCACAGAACATACTGTTAGAACTCCGAGAAGAGGAATAGCCAAAGACTACTGACAGCTCATGAAATGTAAAAAGAAACCCCAAACAAGCAGAACACTGTGGTTTTTAACCACCTGAGTAACTGAACAGCTCTGTCAAATCAGATAGGACTTTCCTGCTCTCAGCTTTGACCTTTAACTGTTCTCTCAGATACCTTAATGGTTTTCCTGGGAGAGACCTTAACTAGCTATACAGCTTAGTACTAACTCCAGTAAGTTTTTATTTGGCTTTGGAACATGGAAACCATCATCTAGTAAAGGAAAAATGATACTAGTAATTGTTTTCTTAATCATTAACTCAGCCACTCTGCAAAATGTCAGCATATTTTAACACAAGTAATGATGAAGCTTGACTAGCCACTGAAATGGATCTCTTCCTCGTGGAATTTTAACTCAGAAAATGAAAAGAATGACACAAAGACAAATCTCTCATTCATAATCAAGAATTATTTCTCCAGCTTATCTCCAAACATAAGAATCTGAACCACAAAAACCCAAGGAAAGTTTAATCTACATAAACGATAAAAAAAAAAAAATTCTATCAGGTGTAGCTCTGTTTTCTTTTGTCAACTTTCTAATGACAACCAGTTACTGGGGTTCATGCCGTCTACTGTCATTTTTAAATTCCTTCTCCAGCAGACTTAAAACACTGTTCTCCATAGCTAAGATCCTGGCTCCCCAAAAACCACATCAGCTTGTTCGGTTTTGTATTTAGAATTCCTTTCTCACTCCTTCCATTGGTTCACCGTTCCTCCAAATATCAGACATCTTCCCTTTATTTCTCAGTCCTTTTCCATTTCCTATATTTGTATTCATCTTACAATCAGCTGGCTGGTATTCGAAGACGTAAGAAAAAATGAAAGGCATTAGAAGCAAATCAGATTCAATTTCTCTGCTGTGAAATACACTTCCTGAATCTAAACACAGAATCTAAACAGGATCTAAACATAACAAGCTCTGCCTCCAATTTTAAGTCTAAGCACTACAGGGAAAGCAGCACAGTGTTAAGAAAACACGTAACAAAAGACCAGAATCAAATTGAAAGAGATAGAAGGAAAACAATATTCAACTAATACCAGAGATTCTTCAGTACTATTTATCACTTTGCAGTACATGCACATGAGTAAGTTTACCAAATTCTTCCTCCATAAATCAAGACACATGGAGAGCAGCATTTAATTAAGACATAGGTATGGGACTGGAAAAGCACTTAGCAGTGCAAGAAGACTGTTAGAAAGCTGGCAGTTATTAAAATAATTTGTTCTGTTTAATTTATTTTGCAAGGGCTAACTGATTCACCGACCAGTGAGTGGGTCATATTCTACTTTGCATACAGCACAGTCTTGTTCAAAACCATGTACAGAAGTTATTAGAAAGCATGTTATCAGTACACGCCCATGATTCTAATATTTTATCCAAATCAAAAAATCACTTTTACAAAAATGAGTGGAACTCTGTTTAAGGGAAGTAAAATATTAAAAGAAAGTGTTTTGAAAAATTTAAGTACTTCATTTTTACTAGCTCATGGGAAGTAATCAACAGAGGAACTCCCTGCTGCACCTGTGTATTATTTATAAATAGTAAAAAAAAAAAAAAAAAATATCGAAATTTTCAGTTAAATACCATCTTTGAACATAGCCTGCAAAAGTAAGAATTCCTTATGAAGTGATCACTGATCACCTATTCTGAAACAGACAATCCAGATGATCTATTTGGTTATCAGGAAACACTCAGGTTGAAACATGAAGCTCATTCATTTCTTAAGGGTTTTGTCTGAAGGACAAAACACATTATTTACCTTTTGTTACCTTTTAAGCTCTACAAAGAGACAAAATTCTTGCAAGTTACAATGCATGCATATAGGTTGCTGTTTTGAGAGATTTCTACGCATTCTTAAGTGTTGTATATAATAAGCAATGTTTGGAAGAAATGAACACTGGAAATGTTTCAGGAGTGCAAAACAAGTTTGTGCATTTCTAAATTATCATTTAGGAGCAAGTTAATTTTTTTAATTTATTTGAAGCATTTATGTTTTGACCGCAAAGACAGCAAAACTAGAAGTTAGCATGAGACGTGTACCTTGAAAAGCAGTATTAACTACAGTATTAAATATAATATTTACTCAAAATATCACCGTTTCAAGCTATAAATCAATTAGAGCCTTAATTTCATTAATTTTGGTTTGTTTTACTTCACTTGCTGAAGGCTTTTTGGTAGCAAAGGCTCCTGCTGCGAGTTTCTTCTTCTTCTTCTGAATTTTCAGCATATTTTCTTCCACCGAATCCTTCACAATAAACTGAAATACAAAAAAAGCCCCACTGAAATGGAGGTATTCTTTTGGGTTTTTTTAAACTAGTTCAAGATGAGAAATTTAGGTACTTTGAAAAAAAAAAAAAGTTAAAAAGCTGAATAACCTAAAATACAGTTACATTCTTTTGTTATTACTTTGTAAAGAACTCACGAGAGGGAAGGGTTATAAAGCAGCTGGAGGAAAAACGTTTGGCATGTTAATTTTTTTGCCCCCTTCCCCCCCCCACCTTTTTTTTTTAAACACTTATTGGAAGAATATCTCTCTGCTATGTATATTAGAAGATAAGCTATCTTCAATTTCTCAAGTAATATTTTTGTGACTGGGTATTAATGAGAGATTAGTTCTTTGGCACCCAAAGAATCTGCTGTGACAAAAGGAAAAGCATTCTACGTACTTTCAAGACAATAAACTGTAATAGGCTAGAAAACAGCAATATTACCCCCATTAGTCACTCCTAATAGCTCAACAGGGACATCTAATTTCCAGAATTATTATTTAGCAGGAAACGTTCAAACAGATGAGCTCTCAACTTACCTTAGTAATAACAACATTATGCTTCTGACCCAGTCTGTGACACCTGTCAAAACACTGGTCTTCTGCAGCAGGATTCCAAGCCTATCAGTAGCAGCAATGAAAAAGTTAAAATAACCTCCCTTCAAAATACATAATAAGATCCATGTAGAATCACAGAAGTTACTGTACCATCAGCTCTTGAACAAATACTGCTTGCAGATTAATATCTTTCAACCTAATGCCTCACTCTTTAGGTATCCCGCTCTGAGATACTCCTGCTCAAAGAAAACTTTGAGAACTTTTGGCTACATATTCATAACAAGCAGGAACTTCAGGTAAATGCTTTAAAATTTAAGTTTGTCAGGAGTCTAGGAGACATCAGAACAATTTGTTATCATTTTAATTCCGAAATAAACAGTCCATATACTAACTGCCTAAATACCCTTTTCCCGATTTTAGCAAAATCTAAACCAATTGAACACAGGCAGTTATTTATCAGTAGACTAAGTCCCCTACCTGTTAAGAAAGCCCATGTATACTTCCATTAGTATATGCAATAATTACCAAGTTAGGTAAACAAGAAACTTGATGAACACAAATAATGGTGTAGCTGTTTCTACTTAGAATATAACCCTAAGAAACTGTGAAATGCCAAGTCTGTGCTCTGCATTTTTCCAGCACTACCTAAAACGTAACAATGTTCTGTCTGTGAAAAGCAAGTCTCCTTCAATGGGCTCACCTTGCCACACCACCCACATACTGAAAGTTATCTAGGAACTCTTCTTAATTACTCCTTTCTTTAGGGGGAGAGGGAGGGTGGTGGACGGACACAGGATGGGACACACCAACACGACATGGGACAGCACTAGGCTGGCACAAAAAAATCATTTTAGATTCTAAGAACCTCTGGTGCCTAAGAACACTTACGACGTCAAGCTGCAAGATAAAAGCCAAGCAACTCTCATTTCTCCAATCTAAGGTTATGAGCAGAAGTGCAACAAATGCTGTATCTGTCACTGCAAGATGAACATTGCTAGCAAGCTATGTATGGCAAACCATTCTAATTCTAATCTGACTGTACAAACAAGATGTTTTCTTGAGGAAAGACCTAGCTCAAACACACACAACCATATTCCATTCTATCTTTGCCATAGTCAAGGAGAACCAAAGTATACTATTCTCATTCTTCTCCTCTCATCGGTCCAACAAAGGAAAACTGAACTACAATGCCTCAATCTTTTCTGCAATATCTTGTACAAAGGGTACTATATTTTTCATGGGAAAATATGAAGAAACTTGAGCCTCAGAGAAACATCTGTATAATTGCAATACTCTCACATTCAAGGCTTGTTTTTCTTCCTAAAGGTGAGGATTCAGCAGATATGACTGTATTTAAACAAACAAATAATTTTAAA
Organism: Antrostomus carolinensis; assembly: GCF_000700745.2. Classification (NCBI taxonomy): domain Eukaryota; kingdom Metazoa; phylum Chordata; class Aves; order Caprimulgiformes; family Caprimulgidae; genus Antrostomus; species Antrostomus carolinensis. Next base: position 24,290 of record NW_010305604.1, on the reverse strand, counting down.
AATAATTTTTTTAAAAAAGAGAAGTAGTCTACGATTGGATAAATGTTCCTCCCTTGCACTGTGGTGTAACACCTCTCAGAGAAAAGAATGCAGACCTCTAAGCAAATCCACGTAATTTGAGTAGAAAAATTGGTTACCCTACTGGCTCCAGAAGTATTTTTGCTTCTTAAATCCTATTATTGCTGCTAATTCACTTCAAGGAATGTTAATGCATGACCCAATCTCATCTGGCACTGAACATTCAAAAGTGAGATCAAAAAGGATCATGTTTTCCCAGTGCCCCTTCATCAAATACAAGTAGTCAACCACTGTCACTTGGGATGGTTACCATCACAGGATGGTTACCAGCAGGATAAGGAGCTGTCATCCAATGGTGTATAAAGGCTGCTATTATATTTGGCTCTAGTTTGTGAGGTGTAACTATATACTGTAGATGACTTGGTGTTAACAATGTTTAGTTTATTTTCTTACAGCTGGTTGTCACAGGACAGTGTATACATTATACCTCATTAATTATCTTCACAGAAAATGAAAATTCTCTTGGACTTACCACAACTTTTCTTACTCAGAGAATTGTTTTAAAAAAACAAACAAAAACCAAAAAAACCCAACACACACACACAAAACTAACATGGCAGTTGGACTAGATTGTGTTGTTCCAATTGAACTATTCAATGCAACACATACAGAAACAATAACTGTGAAGATGTATCGCAATTCACGAAAAATCCTTTTCCAAAGCAACTTCTCCATACTCTCACTCATATGTAATTCCTGTAGTTTATTAATAAATAGCTTATGTCTTTGCACTGCTACTACCACTAACCTGGTGTCCAAGCTACTTTCTCCTTACTATTGGTGTCACCAGATGCCCAAGTTAAAAGCTACACTATTATTTTAATTTACTTTGGTTTTGTTTTCAAATGCACAAACTGTAGAATTTGTGTCAGTTTCCAACTTCCAAAAAACTAGCACATCAGAGCAGAGGTAATTAGTGGGGAAGGGAGGAAGTGAACAGAAAAACTTTGATTTGGTACAGTGACACAACAAGACATGAAGCAATTTTGTTAACAATACTATTTTGCTATCAAAACCAAGTAATTTATATTTTAATTCCTTACAAATAATTTTGCATTCCTGAGTGCTTTAGTGAAAGGAAAAAACTTCCTACGTTTAGGTATCACCATCCTTCACAGTCTCCTACAACCACAAAAAGAAACCTCAGACTAATATCTTTATAAATAAATTCACAAAAATAACAGAAAAGACTAGAGCAGAGAAGCATTGCATTATAACACAGAAAAAAACCAGACTGTCCCTGAAATTCCACTTTATGGATTTTGAAGTTATTAAATGGAACAAACAGAAAACCACATACAAAAATATCAAAGAAAGAGAGAAAAATAAAAGAAGGAATTGGTATCAAATGCTACACTGTAAGGTGTCACACTACTTTGTTAGCAGTACTACCAGCATTCTTTCAATTCGCAGTAAATAAATGGACAGCACAAAAATATTGTGTTGAAACAAAAACATGCCAGGGAAATTAATTAAGAAAAGGCCTTTTACCCTTTAACAGCTATTCATCAGTGTTGTTCATTCTCAGAGGAGCTTTCCTTCTACCTCTTAGGAAAACACCAGAGGAGTTTCACCTACATTAAGCTGGATCATCATGAACAAGCAGTTACTCACAGGATCCATTAAAAACACTCTGGAAGCTGCTGTCAGATTTAATCCAACTCCACCTGCTTTCAGAGACAAAAGCATTACAGTTGGGGATCCTGCTTGGCTGCTTTGGAAACACTGAATTGCTTCTACTCTTTTCTTCTGTGCCATTGACCCATCCAAACGAGTAAAGACAAACCCCGATTCTCTGAAGAGAAAGTAGAAATGTTCAATTTAACAATGCATTTTCTGTGACAACAGGAAGTAAGTATATTAAAATCCTGACCTCTACTCTGAAATACATATTTAAAATTCTGCATTTAACAGGCAATATATTAAAAATAACAAGAATGAGATTGATGGCTTTATTCCACTAAACAAATTATTTAAATATTTTTTCCTCTTCTGAAGTTCTAAAAATCAAAAGGATACTATTTGAGAAATCTTTCTAAAAACCCACAAAAGCACATTTATTAAAAATTACAGTAGTTCTACTTACTTCAAGGGATTTTCTATCAGTGACAGGAAAGTTGTGAACTGAGAAACAACCAGACACTTAGCAGCTGGATTATCCCTCCGTAGTTCTATCAAAGCATGCATGAGAGCATTTATCTGAAATAAAATGAAGACCTATGCAGCTTATTCTGACTTGGTTAGATGCCACTCCTACAGGTGCTTTGATAAAGTTCACATCAACTGAGAAATCACTCAAACAAACTAATCTTAAATTCTATTGGTAGGGTTTCTTTTAGTCTCCAAAGGGAACCAAGAGTTGGACACTTTTAACAGTCGCAAACTACAAGGTGATTGATGGCGCTTTAGGGAAGAGGATTCACAAACCTGTTTTCCAGACATACTTCCCACTGTCAGGAGTCAACAAGTTCCCTACCTCAAGTACTGGAACTCTGAAGTGTAAGACTTAAGCAAGGGACAGCCACAAGGCAAGTGCTCTACCGCAGCAGTACTCAAGAAGCAAGGAAGGCTTCCCCCAGGAATATTCAGGCAAGCTATGCAACACCCTTGCCTAGGTATGACAGAGGATAAAGAGGCACTAGAAAAACTCTTGGGACCAACATGAGAACAAAAGGAGCAAGGAATTGGATCTGAGGCAGAAGAACATTGCCAGTTTTCTCATGTAAGGTTTAGCTATGATGAGGTAAAGAATCATTAACTAGAGAATGCAAGTAACAGCACCCGGTAAAAAACAGAGGGGGAGGGACGGGGACCAAAAAAACCCCCCAAAACTTGATTTATTATAGAGCATGATATCCTAAATTAGTTCTTAGATCTCCACAGAGGGCTTTATAGGGAATAAATTTATAACCAACTTTTGAAAGAACAATAACTTAATTATAAATTCAAATTAAAAATTCAATGTTTCAGAAAAAGCAATCTCAAAACAAAACGGTCAAAGTACAAGCACGAAGATTTAATTTTTGGCAGCTAATGCACTATGAAGGTGAGGCAAAAATCTACGTGGCAGGCCTTGAGAAACAGGTCTGCTAAGTAAAATAAAAATATCTCACTAGTTTATCCGACAAGTGTTACATGGAAGATACAATGCCCATTTAGTTTTCCTCTCTAGGACAGAATACATATTCTTTAGACAAGTTTTAAGAAAGAAGGATTTGTTTAGATTTTGAGTTTCCAAAAGTAAATTAAGAGCTGAATAGTTTCAGTGGTTACAGAACTACTCTATCTTCAGAAACAGAAACAAACCACAAAGCAACAGCTCTTTTATCAAAAGTTTTATTTAATTAATACACATCTACATGTTGCACAATGACCAGCATGAAACTACAACTGGTGCTCCTTTTGTCTTGTTTCCCTGAAGCAAATTTTGTTTGTGATGAGATTTTATTATGCATTTTCTCCTGTGCTGACTAGACACGCTGTCAGACTTTTAAAAAATAAAATATGTTATTCGTATATAAGTATGTTCAGCATATTTACATAAAAATTCTAGAGAGTGCTCTACAAAACCATAATGAAAGTCAAGTAAAACACAATGGCATCTACCTTTGAACTGGATATCCACTTCTGATCAGACTTCCTTCCACTACTGGAGTCTATTTCTTCTTCTTGGGGACATTCCACCAAGTGCTCTAGTCGAAGCTCATTCCTACAGAGAGGGCATCTGGCATTTGGCTATGAAAAAGCCCAAATAACATAAGAAGAAACACAAAACCAAATTATTTACGGTGAGTACTAAAGGTCACCTTTACAAAGCACCTTCTATGAAATTATTATACTGGTGTTCATATAAAAAATTCTCAAGGAGTACATTCATTCTTGTAACACACTGCTTTGTCATTTCTGACATAACAATCAAAATGTTTTATTTGTGAGAATATCAAGGTGACATAAATGCTACATGTTTTAAAAACACCCAGCCTTCTTAAAAGTGGTCTTCTTTCTGAGCATATTTATACTTGAAATAAGCAACTCAAGATTTAAAAGCAAGTAAATTCTTGGGGTATGGGGAGAAGACTCTAAAATACCAGAAAAATAAACCATCTTTCAAAGACAAGATCTTTTAGTTACAAACAAAGAATGACCTTTTACCCTTTTTCTTCAAAGCCTGCACAGAAATAATAGCAGTCTGATGAAATAATGCTTTGTCAGGGACAGACACAGGCTATCTTCTCTTTTTCCACAACAGGCATGAGAAATGAGACACAATTTAACACTAAAAGCTTTTTTTTCTCTGAAGTGTACCCTAGATAAGGCAAAATTTAGAATTTATACAATAGGACTACTCACAAAATTTAAGACTGTGGGCACTATACAAACACACAACTTTGTGAAGCAAAAATGACAGACATTAAAAACTCTTGCCTAACCAGAGCAACCCTTTAAAATCAGTTAACTCAGTCTACATACAGATTGGGCCACAGAACCAAGGCATCTTTAGACATGCTGCAAAGCAGACCTCACAAAGCAGATTAATTCTGGGGGCTGCTAATCTGGAATGAACCTCTAGCCAACTAAAGAGGCTGGCAGTCATAGTCTGCACACATGAATTTATTGCAGCAATAAAGATACCCTTTCAAGAGAGAGAATCTTAACATGAAGGAATGTGAAGTAATAGTCTCCAAAACATAGTTACAAATTAATCATTCCTGATTTGTCAGCAATCTAAAAATCCTCCAGTGATGAGCAAAAGAAATGAATTCTAATAAATATGAAAAAGTTTTCTGGGAAAAAAAAAACCAAACAAACAACAAACTAACATTGCTCAAAGACTTTTTAAGGCTCACATCTTCCTGCATCCTTTCTCCAATTTAGTAGTGTAATTAAAGAGCAACAGAAAACCCAAAACACAGCTGAACAATGCCAACACAGATATGGAAGACTTGCAGTGAAAGCATATGAAAGTGACAGAAATTGCCTCACAATCAACAACTATAAGGAAAAAAAATGTTTTCATGCATATCTGGCAAGCTTTTGTAAAAATGCAATTAATACAAAAAGACATTACATTACTGTAGAGATCATATAGCTTTATTGAGACTTCTGCATAGGATCTTTACTTACTTGCACAACTCTGAATCTAGCCTCAATGGAAGACTGAAATGAAGAAGGTGTTAACTCTCAAGCTGTTAACTACTAAAAAGTTTTTCCAATTTCAGTAAATACTTCTAGGTTAACATCAGAAAGAAAATACCGTCTCCAAGTTTGTAATACAATGAAAGGCCCAACTTCTCAGTGAGCAGTTTTGTGTTGGCAGCTTCACATCCCATTCCTTGCTGGTGGCTTAATGCTCTCATTTGTATTAATAATGAAAACCACAGGCATCTTGCCCAGAAGAATCCTGTTTGAACCCAAGCTGTTTTGGGGGAGGGGGTACATGTTTGCTGTGGTTTAAAGGTGTAAAGTGAAATACTTTCCCCAAGCTATTTAGTAGGAGAGGGTTGCATTGTAACCAACCACAGGAACTACCCAACTGAGATGCAGCACTAGGACAAATACCTACCATATGGAAACAGTGAATTCCCCAACTCTAGAATTAAAATGTCTGTCAGTGTTTTGGCTGGAAGCTGCAAAAACTTCCTTGGAAATTGATTTAAATCAGGAATCATTTTGAATGTAAGCAAGGCTTACTCATTCACTGTTTTATAAACTCACAGTAGTTCAACTTCAAAAGACCAGAATATATAACCATCTCTGTTCAGACTGCTCTATTACAAAAGAGGCATTTCCTCTTGTTCTGTCACTGGGAAAAGGGACAGAGACCCACCTCGCTACAACCTCCTTTCAGGGACTTGGACAGAGCCAGAAGGTCTCCCCTCAGCCTCCTTCTCTCCAGGCTCAACAACCCCAGTTCCCTCATCCGGGAACTCAGCACACTTGTGCTCCAGACCCTTCCCCAGCTCTGTTGCCCTTCTCTGGACACGCTCCAGCACCTGCATGTCCTCTTGGAGTGAGGGGCCCAAAACTGAACCCAGCACTTGAGCTACAGCCTCACCAGTGCCCAGTACAGGGAGAGGATCACTGCCCTGGTCCTGCTGGCCACACTATAGTCAGGATGCTATCAGATTGCATACAAGAAAGAAAAGCATAGCTTAGAAGCACACAATAAAAAAAACCAAAAAACTACGTTTTCAAAAAAGCAATCAAAAGCAGCACATCCACAAGCATATTCTGGAGAGAGTCCAGAGAAGGGCCATAAAGATATCCCTCTAGCAAGACAGCTATTTCACCATAGAAGGTTATCAGCTTAGAATAAAGAGAGTAGACACGATTTTAGTTCAACAGTCAACTTCCAAAACACAGCTTTGGTCTCTTTTAAGCACAATATATCACATCACATACAAGCAGTGAAAAGGCATCCAGCCATATGAAGGTATACAAAGGTGAACTGGATGCCATCACTTTTACCCTAGGGACAAGTAAGGTGAGAACTAGGGAAAAGTTCTGATACCCACTAAAATACTGATGGTCTTTAACATTGTTCAGTTTGACAGTTTATAGTTCGACCTCAGGCCAATAATTTTTATAACCCAGCTGACAACTAGGTTTACACTGTTCACCATTTGTGATGTAAAAGGACAACAGCTAGATGGCCTTCTGGTGATACCAGTTCATTGCTTTTGAATAGCTATTACAATTAACTGTAACCATAGAACAACTAACCTGTTCACTTCTGATTACTTCAAAAATACATGGCTTACAAAACACATGCGCACAGCGTGTTATCACAGGAAGAGTCAGTGATTCCAAACAAACTGCACATTCTTCGTCTGAACCAGAGCTCAGAACCAACTTCATTTTACTCACTAATGTCTCATGCAGTTCTTCAGGAGTTTTATTATCTGCAAATATGGAAAGATACTTAAAAATAGATTTCCGTATAGGAAACACTCTGAGCTGGCACACATCAACACAATTCCATTGATCAAAATGCAATTAGGACAGTTCATACACAATGAGGTTACAGCCTACAATGTAGAAAAACAAAAGCTGTGTTATTACAGAAAATTCCGACCTATTATTTCAAAACACATGAAGAGTAATCTTACTTGGAAAAATGGTAATCAGAATTCAAAGAACCTTGACTGCATGCTCAGTGACAAATACAGCTGCGACACAATGCCTAATGGGAACAAGCAATTTTCATATCGCAGCTGTTCAAGTAGTAATAATACTATGGAGATGACACTATTTATAGTTAAGATGGTTTTATTTTTTAAGTAAAGAAATTAAAATAGTACTTACTAGTTACTAATTAACTTCTAAATAATTATTGAACAATTATCCAATCATTTCTCCATCCTTTATTTTTCAGGAAGATAAATTACAACCTTCTAAAAAAGGTTGAATTTCCTGAAAAAAAAATCACACCTATACCAATGGCATCTTAAAATAGGATTTTTCAAAACTTCTCAAATTTGCAGTATTTCAAACAGACTGTATTTTCTTCTGAAAGAAATGCATATAATTTTTAACATTACGCCACTGTACTGTTCTGACTTGTCAAACATAAAATTTCCCTCTCCTTTCAGTCCTCTGTTCATCCTTCCTTACAGCTGTAACAAAGTCAACAGATTCCTATTCTGCTGAAGAGGCAATGGTTCTGCTGACATGGCTAACCAATCTACAAGCCATTCCCCAAAGTTCCTCTACATCATCTTTCCTGAAGCAAAGAGAAAAATTTGCTGTAAAAGCACTTCTGTAAGTTATAACAAAAACAGACATATTGCTTTTCAACAAGCCTTCTGCATTTAGCCCTGCAGACGTCCTCTTTGGTCATTTCTGTATGGGCTGCCAAAGCTCATTAACTCCCGCTTCTAGCCTTCATAACTACTCATACTTCATTGCTTTTGTTCATATTTGAGTATGTGCTGAAGAATCTACTTCTCAAACAAATTATGGTAAAAAAAAAAAAAGAAAAAAGAAAAAGTAAGGCTGAAGCTATAAAGCTTGGAAAACACACAAATGCATTTCTGTTCTTGAACACAAAGCGCAAGTCCTGTTTTTAGAAACATGGGAATCAAAAGCATTCACTCACCAACTGAAAAACTTGAAGATGTATTTAGACAGAGATGAGGATGACAGCAAAGCTGCCTCAATCTGAGCAGGACACCAAGGATGTCAGCATAGTGAGCTAGTACAGTCCCTTCACTGAAAAATCTGAACAAGAGTTTTATCATTAGTGTGAAATGCTACAGCCTGAGGTAACAGGACATCAAGTGATCAAGTTCAGCTGTTAGAATGATGTTCTGGTTTGTTTTGTTTTGGTTTTTTACTTTCCTGTTTGAATATATTTTCTCAAATCCTCTTCTGAAACAAGGTAACAAAATGCTACCAGTAGCATGTTCTACTAGAAGAAATGCTAGTATCTGGCAATAAAAATTTTAAGGCTATTCTTTACATATCTGGTATCCCTTTCTGTTTCTTGCAAGACAGAACTTCCAATATATAGTTCTGCAACAGTCTATACTTCACTCTTCAGAACTGAAGAGATGCTACGCTCATTTGCAATTATTAGCTTACGACATACAAACTGACACACTTGGCTACTAGAGGTAACAATCAAAATTTCCAAAACACAAGTTTGTGGTATCAAACTTCAACTTTCAGCATTAAGAAAGCCTTCTCCTTACCTGCTAATAGCAGCTTTGCCCTCCTTCTTCACAGACTGATAGATCTGCCTCTCTTCCTCTGTAAGTGTAATGTGCTGAATAAGTACTTTACGTTCTGGTAATTCCAAGATGGGTTTTCCTTTAACTTTACTTGTTTTAGTTCTTCTAAGGGTGATACTCCTAATCAGAGATTGTAAACGCCTAAAAATACATATATAGACAATATACTACTCATCAGGGATTGGTTTGTTGGTATTTTTCAGTTTATTGCATGAATATATATTCTGCACAAAATCTAAGCCCAGTAGCACAAAATAATCCATTAATCTGAAATAGTAAATAAACCAAATTATTTTTTATTAATTTGATCTAAAAAATTGAAATAAGAACTGATGACACATGCATTTCAATTTTAAAGCACTGATTTGTCAGATTGCTTGAACACTTGTTCTCAAACCCTCTGGGAACACTTCGTACCCAAGTCCTCCTGGAGCTCCCATTGTGACTGGACGTTGAATAGTTCTGTGCCACCACTCTCGATCAGTAAAAGGTTTCAGTTTTAAAAAGGAAATAAGAGACCACAAATCATTTACAGAATTCTGAATAGGAGTACCTGAACAGAAAACAAACAAAAAGACTGTAAAACCTCAAAGAAACTAAAAAATAAAAATTTTTAGTCAGTGAAAGTTTTGTGCTTTCTCCAAACCATACACCATGGACAAGGTCTTCATAACCTGGCTGACCTGTCATTCAGTGTAATACATATTATTTTAATCTTCAGAACACTTAAATACGTAAGAGTGAGAAAACTGCAGCTCTAGTGTTAGGAAGACTTGGATGTTAATCTTTCAATTTCAGCTTCACCAGCAGTGGTTACATCTTGACCTTCTTTAAATTACATTTAAGGATCACATGTTTGCATGGTCCCTGGCAGTTTCTAGGATAACTATTACATTTCTAAAAGCTACTGATGTTCAGATAAGTATGTAAGAGTGTGAGCTTCTAAGCAGACGTAATACGCCAGTTCAGAAATAGGCCCCTTCTTACTTGCACTTCCACCAAACCTGTGTATCAACTTATTTTAAAATTTGTGTCTAGGAACAGAATAAAAACAAAAAGTAAAAAAAAAAACCCCACACACAAAAAAAAACAAAGCACAAAACCAGGCAGACAAAATCAAAACAATTAAAAGAAGATACACCTAAATCACTGCTTAAAGACAAGTATAAAAACATTCCAAATGAATCACATGCAGACAGACATTAACCATCTCCCAGAAAAAGCCAAAGTGTAAACACCAAGTGGGAAACACAAGATGGTGTTACACTAAGATCCTCTGCATTGCATTTCCTCCAGTGTCAAATATTTTACCTGTAAGTACCCATCTTCTGTGTCCCTCCAGATTTAAGGCAGCTTTAGTTTGCTGAGCATTTGGATTTCGTATAGTGTGCCCCTCATCCAACACAATTCTCAGCCATTTGACTTTGTGTAAAGGGCTGTCACCTCTGATCTGAAACACAGGGGTTTTTTAATCTTTGATTCAAATTAAAATCCTTTTTTGCAATTTGGATTAAACAAGCTATTAATATAGCAATTCCACAATTAATCATGGATGGTATTTATTCACATCTTGTTTATTTAACAGCACAGAAGAAGCAAAACTAAGAATGAGGTATTTCTTCTTTTAGATTCAATGATTCCTGGAAAATGTTACCAGTTTTCTCATCCTTGAATATAAGGAATGAGCTACAGCAAAAATAAGCCAAGCCGGAAAAGAAGAAAGACTCAAAGACAGAGCAAATTAAAATTTTATATTCTACTTAAAGATGTAATCTTCAGGCTTTTAAAATGGCTGAAACTTCTGTGAAAACATAACTTTACAAATATATTTCATGCAATGAGCTACTTGGTTGCAGCCCATATGCAACAACTACAGAATTACTTTCTTCTATGCTCCATATTCTTTGAATTTGACAGGTGAAAGCAGAAATCCCATGCCACTGACATCTGGGGAGATTTACATACTTGTCACCCTTCGCTATCCTTAAAAAGTCTCTTCCTTGAGCTGCCATAATTGCAACCAAATAACTTTCTCTACAGAAGCAATCAATAAAGAATTCCCTTTGTTACCACAGTGAACCCATAAGAAAGTACATAAAGCAAAACTACAGCTATAACTTTGCCTACCAGAATACCACTTGAATATACTGCCGTCATTAGCCCAAACACTGTGAGTCTTGAACAGTAAAGGATCTTCAAAGAACACTTTTTCTCATTTACTTACTCCATAATCAGTAGCTAAGATGTTGTATGTTGTCAGTACAATGTCTTGCTCTGAAAGAACTGATGGGTCTTTGCTACGGTCAGAACCATAATAAACATAAATCTTTACACGAAAATCTTGGTGGATATGTTGTTCAAACTGGTCCTGAAAGAAAAGTTGTCAGAAGTCATCCAAAAGACACTGTGTTACTACATGATTGTTAGAATAACATTCTTGTAAGTTGCCTTAACTAAAAACCACTTCCTCTAGCTCTGTGACACTCTACATCCACTTATATGACAAAAGCAACTTGAATTTGGGTTTCTTTTTACCTCTCTACCCAGGTGAGAGGAGGGACCAGAAGCAGTCTCCTCAGTCATTAGTAACAGACACAGTATCACACTCTGATAACTCTAGCTTTACTTCTTGCACAGTATTAATTCACATACTGATAGTACATGCACTTCAAAATCCAGTGTTCCTCCCAAACTCTAATGGAAGAGATTTTATGTTATTTTTTACTTTCTACCTTCATCTTTTCTTTGTTTGTTCTGTCACTGTTTTGTTATTTTACAGCTTCTTCCCCTTACTGGGTTAACCACCTAAGTTTTAACAAAAATGATGGCAAAATTGTCAAAGTATTAATTTTAAAACCAGTCTTTATATTCCCTGCATTTGTTCTGTAAAGCACTCAGCATACAGTAATCTCTACAGTCAATAAAAATCAACAATTTGATTTCTGAAGCATCAGACAAGTTTTCTTTTTAAAAAACTTAACTGGGTTTTGAATTGACAAAAATCAGTAATCTTTTTTTACACTATTTCATATTTCCCAATTATATGATTTCAGTGTTTCACCTACAGTCTAAGGAAAGTATTTTCTTTTCTTATTAATGTTCTAATCACGGACAGCAAAAACTTCCAAATAAAACAGAGCTTAAAAGTTAAAAGATATCCCCTTAATATCTGTATTCAAAATGTCATGAAAACAAAAAAAAATAACTAATGCAGAGACAGCGGTAGAAGGGCTCTTCAGCCTGTCCACCCTAGCAAACCTACTCCCACAAATAAATCACCAACAGGATCGCCAAATTACTCAACACCTCTAGGAAACAAAATGTCACATTTATTATCAACAAAGTAAAACAACATTTTATTCTGAGCAGGCAAGAAGGATGTATCTCCTCCACTTTCCTCATCTGGTTTAAGGAGTTAAATAGCAGAAGTTCCAGAAGTGCCAAAGTGAATCTGCCTAGTCAAATGCAGGGAATAGAAAGTCAGCTCGCTCCTTCTGATAGTGGTGAGCTTGCTACTCATGAACTGCACTCTCATTACAATACTACTCCAGTTTTCAAATTTCTATCAAACAAATCTCACTTGTGAAAGCAACTCTGTTTCATTGAAAAGTAAAACCATGACCTTTTACTAGCATGAGAGAGACTAGAGAGAGTACTATTTCTACAGCATCATAATCAACATACATCACATTTACACATTAAAAGAGCTTAGCACTTACAATCCAGTTGCTTAGGACAGACAGTGGACATACAATCAGTGTTGCTCTGGGGCCATCATCAGAATATTTTTTCTCAACTGACTGAATGCTAGCGGTACCTGAACAAACAGAATTCATATTTAGTGGACTAACAGTTCACTTTAAAGCAAAGTAGAAGTTCAAGAAACTTATGGTTCCCTGAAGCCCTTTCTAAACTTATTCACCTGAACAGCATCAAAGCAATTTACAGAGACATAAGCTTCATTATGTTAAGACAAATATGTATAAAATTTCAGTTTCAAAACCTCAGAAATTACTATTATTTGTTTATCCCTTCATTACCTTTTCTCTTTGTTTTTCTTTTTAAACAAGTAGATGAAGGTAGAAGAACAGATGCAAGGCCTGCATCTTCTTGGATAACACGGGAAGTTGCTGCAAAAAGCCAAACAGATTTTTCACACTATGCAAACCATAACACTTTCATTTATTTATATGACATGCTTCATAAACGTCAAACTTGTTAATCAAATTACTTCTCCTCTCCAACACAATAACATAGAATAACTCGAGTTGGAAGGGACCCAAAAGGATCATCAAGTCCAAATCCCTGCTCCTCACAGGACTACCTAAAACTAAACCACATAGCTAAGAGCATCACCCAGACACTCCCTGAACTCTGACAAGTGCATGTGCAGAAATATAGTATCTTATACATCTATTGCAGATTATGAATCTTCAGATTAATACAGTTTACTAGTAATTAAAAAAAAAATAGCACAGGTTTCACTTTAAGTACTTTAAACCTAAACTTAACTGCTTACTCCAGAGTACTTGTAGGCTTTCATTTTGTTGGGGTTTTTTTGTTTTGTTTTGTTTTTTCCCCATGCAAGATACTTAGTTCAACAAGTGATAGGTTCTTGCCTCTTCACGATCACATTTCAGGTATTTACTACAAAAGGAAGACTTAATTTTTTAATTTGTTTTTCCAACTCTAGTGCCCTGACAACTAGTCTATGTAAAATTCTAAAAACCTTAGCAATTCTGTTTTTCGCCATCTGTTTGACCTTAGTAATAGTTTGTTACACCACCACTTGTTCAGCTAAGAAAACAAACTACAAAATTTAGGATTAAAATACTGCTTCCCTGTTCAGCAGCTTCTGGAGTTTTCTGCTTAAAGTTTTGGTTGAAAGCAAACAAACAAAACAAAAACCCAAGTAATTTAGTTAAGTCCTTTTCCAGTTCATGAAAATCCTATTCAGTTTGGTAGGAAGGAAGGATACCAGGTGTTACAGTAATCAATTAAAAAAAAATTCCTTGAAACCTACTTTCTGTTTGTCGCAATAGCCATTCTTCAGACTCTCCCAAGTCACTGCTTCCTGAATATCTGGGTTTCTTGGCTTTATCTCTAAGATATGATCATTAACATAAAAAAAAAAAAATCACAACTCTACTACTGCTAGAATTCACATATTAAATCTCAAGAGCATAAAGCAAATGAACTTGATATTGCAAGCAAGATACCACTGTGATTTGTAAATTTTCTCTTTAGAAGGGTTAGAAAAAGGGAAAGCACAGAATACAGTGCAGGGTGAGTGATGCTCATAAAACTTGATACAGATTATCACCAAGGTCCACACCAACTATAAGAGGAAGGCTAGTGTGGTGGGAAGGTTCAAACACATTAGCAAGCTTCACAACTACATCAGCTCAAGGCTGTCTCTCTGTCAGAAGCACATCTGGAAGTATTTCTTAACCACTTAAAAATTCAATTGATACTAGAAGAAAAAAATTGGACAGCCAGTTTTTTAGATGCCACACACTGATGTTAATAGACATGTTTACAATTGAAGGAGACATCCAAGCATGCAAGTCACGTAGAATGAGTTAAGGCTTTTATAATATATACTCCAAAGTGCAACACAGATATAGTAAGCAGGAGAGAGCTGGAACACGTTTTAGGCTAAGATTAGTCATAACCAAGTACCACACTATTTTTACTCAAAATCTATGTAGCAAAGAAACAAAAAGATTATTCCAACTACCTACCTTTTTGGAAGACAACTTGAGTATTTCAATGGAGTATTTTCAGACTTTTTTATGTTACAAACACCAGGCTCCATCACATGGCTAGAGTCTTCATAGAGAAAAAAATTGTATTTATGAAAAATATACATAGTCTTCAGCTGGGTTAACAAACCAACTTTAGCATAACTTGATCAAGAACAAGTATAAACTTCCTTTGAAACAACTCTACTTCTGCATGGGACAAGTACTGACACTGTGATCACAAATTAAAAATACTCTTGAAATAATCTTAAATATTTTTAAAGTCATAAAATGTGTACTGAGTTTGTAGGTGGTCAAAAACAAACCATCAAGAAATGAGGAAAAACCAGATCTAAGCACTGTACTGTTAACAGTAAGGGAAAAGTTCTATAAAGAAGTTTTAAATAGTGCTAAATTGTAAAGGTTTTTTATAGGTCAGACCTTACTAACGATTTCTACATTGCCTAAAACTAAACAGCAACATTAACAGAAAAACTGTGATAACATCACAGATGTGTGTGGGGTGGGTTTGGGGGGGGTTGCAGGGGGTGTTGTTTTATTTTGTTGGGTTTTTTTTAACATCTTCTATCAGGTAGCAAACAAAACATCACCTCTGTGCTATGGAAATAATAGCATATCAGAAGCAAATGCAAAAAAGAAAACATATTAGGACAGAGCTGATATTAAAACTGAAAGCAACAGCACTTGCAGAAGGAGTTTTGCCATAACTCAAGTAAGGAAATTCATGCTTGAATTACAGATTTAAATTGCAGTAAATGGTTTGGGGTTTTTTTAGTATTAAAAAAAGTTTAATATAATCTTGAAGATGGCAAAACTTGCAAAGACTCAAGAAACATGTTATCAACTTAATGTACAATAGAATGAGAAATGAGAGCAGGGGGGTGTAAGGGTTTGAAAGACATTATCATCACTTTTTCAGATTAAATAGTAGTAGAAACAGGCACTCCCCTCACTGCTGTAAACAGTATCTTGTTAAAACACTTGATGCTCTGGGGAGAAAAAAAAAATCTTGGATGCTGATAGGCATTTCAGCGTTAGTAAAGGTTTTGATTTTCTGGTGACACTCATATTGACCCCCATGAAAATGTGCATTTTCTCCCTTCCAGAGTACTGATAAAAATAACTTTCACCATTGGCAGTTCATACTAATGTGTTCTCTCCTTATCAGCCCCTTTCATTTCTCTTGTGCTATCAGTCAGGTCCTCCGTATTAAAATTCCTTGCATGGGAGGACAGCAAGGGAAAGTTATTGCAAGCAAACTTCAAGCCCCATACATTTCTTCAGTGATCTTCACGAGCATGACAAGTTACAAAATACAGTAAGAGCAAGTATAATTTTTCATATACATATGATTTTTCATATACACCTATAAATTCTCCCGATACAACCTGAAAACTACAGGTGTGATAAAATCCTTCTAATTACTTGTCATTTGCTCATTACTCAAAAATACTTTTTTAAAAAGTGAAATAATACAGAACCTAATTACAATTTAACTACTAAGGTTTACTGTTTAAACAAACAAGAGTAACAGACACGTAAGTGCTCCTGTTTAATCTACAAGGAAGGAAAAAGAAAAGCAAAAGGAAACCAGAATCTGTTTCCTGGATGTAGTAACTTTCCTGGCAGCATGCAACTTCCACACAAGGCACTTAGTCTTCTCATATGTCAACTGAAACACCTTTAAAGGTTTGTTTTCAATACTTCTGAGACATTTAGTTTGTTAATAGTTTGTGAAGACTAGCACTGATCACAGACTAAGAGTACCCCAGGTAATAACATTAATTATCAGGCAAACATGACTGGGCTTTTCATAGTTCGCTGTCACCTTTACGCAGTCTGCGTCCAACGTTGTTCATGCTGTTAGTACCGGATTCCTATTGAGGAATGGAAACTTTTATTCTTTAATGTAGTAACTGGAAAAAATGCCAATAACATCGTTACACTGATCTGACCAGTAATTAATTACTGCTCTGAAACATGAAAGACTTGTTCAGTGGGAAGTCAGACACTCACTTAAAGGTGCTGAAAAAGCTGTACTTTTTTTTTTTTAGTAGCCACATATAGAGTTCAAATGAAACTGCAGTGAGGCAGAAGTAAGAAACAGCCTACACCGCTGCCCTAGAAAGAAAACACACTAATAACATCTGCCAGTTAACATCATCAGTCAAACACAAAGCATTATTTTGTTACATTTAGACAAGTATAGTAAAACAAACCCATTAGCCTTAATACTGTCAGGGCATATTGCATAATAAATCGCTTAATCCTAGCATTTAGTTTATCTCAATCTTGAAAATTGTGTCATGAAGAAAGCAAAAAGCACTTGAACTATACTACCTAAAAGGAGTCTACAGTTCACTAACTGCAGTTTCCCCTCCTCTCTTCATTTCAAGTATTTGCCAAAAATATAAAACAAGATTTTATTTATTTATTTGTGTCCTTTATGCCAAGACCCTCAGACTGCTATTTCAGTTGTTTCAGACGCTTCCTCTAAACCACACAGGAACTATGCATGCACACCCCCAGAAAAAACACCACTTCTATTTGTGCAGTCACAATTTGCCTATAGGAGAAATTGTTGGGAAACCGAATAAATTATAATTTATAATTTATAAAAACTTAACATTGAAAATGTTCATGCCTTCACAAATTCTTCCTTGGAGTATATTTAAGCATATACTCCTAAGATAACACAGTCTACAGCACAATTATTCACTCAAGTCCACCTAGTTACTAGTTCAACTAACTTACCCTATTTTTCCTCTTATTTGATCTACTTTAATAACTTTTCTACAAAATGCATACAAAGTTCACCATGCAGAAAGTTACCAGGCACAGGGGTTTTTTATTAACTGCTGTATTAACTCTGTTAAAACAACCTTTCTCTTTCATCTCACCTCATAAAACTTATCACTTGTGATCTTTTCAAGAGGAAGAGGCTTGCCATCTTGAAAATTTGTGAGAATCAATGCAATAGTAGTAAGTGTTTTACCCTGCAGAACAGAAAAGAACATCATATTTTCCACAAATTAGAACGAACCAAATGACCAACCAATCAAGAAACACGTTCTGCATAAAAAAAAACCCCAAAACTTGGTAAGTATTATTACCAGTCCCATATCATCAGCCAGTATTCCTCCAAGAACACTTTTAGGTTGCTCCTTTTCTGCAAAATTTGTAAGTATATTGTAATAGAAGTTACTTCTCTCTTCCCAAAATGGTGGCAAATCATTACTGTTCTCACGTGAAACCATCCAAGCTAAAGCCTGCTTCTGATGGGGAAGCAAGAGTGTGCCAACAGCCTGCAAATCAAAGAGATACATTATGGACTATTCACATATCAAATATGACATTCAATTTCTGGAAGAAACATTTTTTTTTTTAGAAAGCCCTTTGTATCTACTAATTATTTTTTTTTCTGATTTGAGCGTTTGTCCCTCAAAGTTTGGTATTGGGGCTGGTGCTGTTTAACGTCTTTGTCAGTGACATGGACAGTGGGATTGAGTGCACCCTCAGCAGGTTTGCCAACGACACCAAGCTGTGTGGTGCGGTTGACACGATGGAGGGAAGGGATGCCATCCAGAGGGACCTTGACAGGCTTGAGAGGTGGGGTCTGTGCTAATCTCATGAAGTTCAACAAGGCCAAATGCAAGGTCCTGCACCTGGGTCAGGGCAATCCCAAACATAAATACAGGTTGGGCAATGAATGGATTGAGACCAGCTCCAAAGAGAAGGACTTGGGAGTGGTGATGGATGAGAAGCTCAACATGAGCCGGCAATATGCACTTGCAGCCCAGAAGGCCAACCGTATCCTGGGCTGCATCAAGAGAAGCGTGTCCAGCAGGTCGAGGGAGGTGATTCTCCCCCTCTACTGCACTCTTGTAAGGCCCCACCTGGAATACTGTGTCCAGTTCTGAAGCCCCCAACACAAGAAAGACATGGATCTGTTAGAATTAGTTGAGAGCAGGGCCACAAGGATGATCCAAGGACTGGAGCATCTCTCCTATGAGGACAGGCTGAGAGAGTTGGGGCTGTTCAGCCTGGAGAAGAGAAGGAGATCTTAGAGCAGCCTTCCAATACGTGAAGGGGGCCTACAAGAAAGCTGGGGAGGGACTAGTTTGGTTGGAAGAGACCATTACAATCATCTAGTCCAACCGTGACCCTAGCATTGCCAAGTTCACCACTAAAGCATGTCCCCAAGTACCACATCTACATGTCCTTTAAATACCTCCAGGGATGGTGACTTCACCACCTCTCTGGGCAGCCTGTTTCAATACTTGAAAACTCCTTCAGTGAACAACTTTTTCCTAATATCCAACCTAAACCTCCCCTGGCACAACTTAAGACCATTTCCTCTTGTCCTATCACTTGTTATTTGGGAGAAGAGACCAAAACTCACCTCACTACAACCTCCTTTCAGGTTGTTGTAGAGAGCAATAAGGTCCTTTTCTGCTGGGCAGCTTTCTAGCCACTCCTCCCCAAGCCTGTAGCGTTGTGTGGGGTTGCTGTGACTGAAGTGCAGGATCCGGCATTTGGCCTTGTTGAACCTCATACAATTGGCCTTGGCCAATCGATCCAGCCTGTCCAGATCCCTTTGCAGAGCCTTCCTACCCTCAAGCAGATTAACACTCCCACCCAGCTTGGTGTCATCTGCAAACTTACTGAGGGTGCACTCAAACCCCTCACCCAGATCACTGATGAAGATATTGGACCCAAAATTGAGCCCTGGAGAACACCACTTGTGACTGGCCGCCAAGTGGATTTAGCTCCCATTCACTACTCTCTGGGCTTGGCCATGCAGCCAATTTTTTACCCAGCGAAGAGTACACCTGTCTAAGCCTTGAGCGACCAGCTTCTCTAGGGAATGCTGTGGGAGACAGTATCAAAGGCCTTGCTAAAGTCCAGGTAGACAACATCCACAGCCTTACCCCCATCCACTAGGCGGGTCACCTCATCATAGGAAGTGATCAGGGTGGTCAAGCACTAGATAATGTTTAAGGTCCCTTCCAATGCTAATGATTCTATGATCTCTTGTGTCCAGACAACAAAGCTAAATATGCATCTAGATGTTTAAGTATTTATATTTTTATAGAAAACGGCTTCTAGTTTAAGAAGTACCTCTGCTCCTTCCATTTCACAAGTTCTATCATTCTCCTTCAGATCGTCAAACAATTTCTCAAATTCACTTTTAAGCTGCACAAATGAACACAGAATTGCAATTAAAATTATTGACATTAAAAATAAGCTTATTAAATAATCAATGACTCTATGAAACTACAATTACCTGTCACACGGTAATCAGTTCAGATAGGTCTACCACTTTAGACCTGATCTGCTAGAACGTGCTTGTTAGCTACTGCTATATGAAAATTAAGTTCAGTTTTTCAAAAACAAACACATGCCAATACAAGCAAGATCTTCCGATATGATGGCTAAATATATTCTCATCCTTGTACAACACTCACTAAAGTAACTAGTTCACTCTAATTTGAAAGAGCAAACAAAAAGCAAAACCAAAACCACCACCCAACCCTTCACATACAACCCTGGGCCAAATCTGAAGACAAAAAGTCAGAAAGTCTGGTTTTATTTTCATTTGAGAACTTAAAATACTTGTTATCTGGTAAAGCATTAGGACAGAGAAAAGAAAACACACCACCACAGCAATGTAAAAAAAAAAAATTACTCTACAACCAAAACCTCCCAAAATTATATGGGACTCAAGGCTGTCACAGCTAAAACATTTGCTTACAGTATAAAAGTGAGAAAGCTCAAAAGTTCAGGATGACTTCAAAGCAAACCTCTGCTTCAGAAAACAAAACAAAAAAAGCACGACATGACTTCCACTTCACAAGCACTGTTTTATTAATGAAAAAGTTAAAGGCCCCGACTGTTAAAATTACAACTTACAGTTGTTTACTTAAGAAATGCAAACCTGTTCAGTTGTCAACTGCACAGCAGCATGAACCGGAGCACTGTAACTTGGACCCGCTCTCTCAGAAATCCACTTTGGTCCAAAACCACATTCTGAACCTACTTGCCATTAAAAAGATAATATTTTGAAACACAATGTTATGATGACTTCCCACTTTCAAACTTCACTGGCTTATGAGTAACAATGCTGATCAGATTGTGGCCTATAAGACAGTATCCTTCACCATTTGTCTTTTAGCCTCAATTTATCCTTTACTTTCAATGAGCTACAAAGTCCTTCCACACAGCTTTGCAAGACTCACAGGCAATGAGCTATGGGTTGGGATCCTTCAAGATGACAACCACATTTCTTAAAAACTGTTGTGCTACATGAAATTTGACTTGATAACAGCACGATGACTAATAACGCAAAGTGCTTTTTTACTCCAAACTCTTCTGTCAGCTGTGCACAATAGAACCTATAAGATAAAAACTGAAATCTTGCTATATGTAAAACAGATCTATCCCTCACCAAGTGTTTATTTCTGCACCCATCCTTACTCCCAACTGCCAGAAAGCCTAGTTCCAGGAGCACAGGTGCTTCTTGTGCAAGGCTGGCTCTGCAAAGCATCACGTCTGCTAAGCTTAGGTGTTCAGAGACGTCTCATCTCTATTTGCTCACACCTCAGTAGCAGGATAAGTGTCCTAGTACTAAAAAGCAGCACTGTCCCTGAAACCCTCAGCCTATGAAAGGGTTCGTAATTTTTTTTCCCCCCAAGTCTGGGGAAATGCAGGGAATTATTATGGATTTTAAAGGAACTTATGGAAGCAACTACATTTCTGAGGTTGCTCAAATGCCTCCCTAATTGCTGGCAGAAAAACATGAAAAATAGGACACACAAGTATACTTCCTATGAAGTTTAAAATTAACAGCTGTGCATTCTGCATTATTCCTCAACTAAGTTAAAAAATAATTTTGAGAATGACAAGACTATGACAAGGATTAAGCCCTTAAACATTTCTTCCAACTAGTGGCAAGTTCAATCTGAATATTTTAAAAAGGAAAAAAAACCCAAAACTTCAAGACTTACCTTTCAGAGGAGGAGCCAATTTAAAACCGTGCCTTTTTAGCTGGTCCAGCACTGCTTCCTTGTTTTCTTCTCTTCCCCAAAAGCTCATTTGTACAGGCATGGTAAAGGCATTTTTTGCTCCATAAGGGACAACCCTAATAAAAAGCAGGGAAAAAAAAAAAAAAAGAACAACTCACAGCAGTAACCTTTTAATTGTTTATTTTTTT
This sequence comes from Antrostomus carolinensis, assembly GCF_000700745.2. Taxonomy (NCBI): domain Eukaryota; kingdom Metazoa; phylum Chordata; class Aves; order Caprimulgiformes; family Caprimulgidae; genus Antrostomus; species Antrostomus carolinensis. The sequence continues at coordinate 2,502 of NW_010305604.1, read as the reverse complement.
ACAATAATCCTTGTTATTTCTTCAGCAAGAGGTATTTTGAAGTGCTTATTTTGATCAAAACACAGAATGTTCCAGATAAGTGTTAGTACTCATACTGTGTAAACCTTTTATACAAACCACTGCATGCAGTTAATTTAAGGAATCTTTAAGGAATTTGCTCTCACTAGTGTCTCTACATTTTACCATATATATGAAAGAACTAGATGATAATAATGGTCTTTTCCAACCAAACTATTCTATAATTCTAAGAATGAACTGTATGCAATTCGTTCAACAGAAAAACAGAGTCTGAAAATATGAAGCTTTAACCATATTACCAAGAGTTGTAATTTCTGTCAAAAGAGAACACTTATAAATAGTTTCCAGAATTTGCTAGTGTAGCAACAATTTCCATTATTTATACTCATGGAACCAAAAGCATGATCTTCACACCTACCCTTCAACTAATGCTAGTCTGTTGTCCATAATGCCCGCCAATGCTGCTGCTAGTTCTTTTTTTATGTGGCCTACCTGGTCTCCATTCACATTGTTTACTTTCACTGCATTTTTATCATAAGGATTATTTGGCTCCCTCTGAAGTGCAACCATTTCATTGTTATTAACCTAACAAAACAAAACAAAGAAATGCCAGAACACATTAATTTAGTTGCAAATTAGTTGCAGAAATATCTAATATACATTTACTTAAATACCATGAAGCTGAAATTTTAATTTGGTATAGCATTCTGTTCAGTCAGTCTAATAACCTACTACTTATTCAAAATACCAAAAGCATTACAGAAGAGCTACCTAGCAGATGACAGCAATTTCAAAAGTATTCCTGAGAGCAAGAACTACCTTCAACTGCCAACACATTTTTAAAGAGAATAAGCATCCCTTTTTGTCAACGTATACAGTTCAAAGACCTAACTTCTTGTTTTCAGTCACTTTCATTTGGCTTATGTTAGTAAAGCTATGAAGTAAATCAACCAGGTTTGAAATCTTGCTGCCTTAAATTCTGAACTGAAGTTTTAGATTAAATACTTCCCATGAAGAATGCTGAATACAGCAAGTTAGGGGAAAAACAAACAAACAAAAAACCCCCCAAAAAACCCCACCCCAAACCACTATTAAAATTATACTGGGTCAAAAGTTCTAGTTTTTAAAATTTATTTAAATGTATTTTTTCTGAAGCTGACAACTTTTTCTTCTGATTTGTAATTTATCATGCACTTACAATCCCTGTGTAGTATCGTAATCCAACAACGCTTCCTCGCAAAGTTCCATATAAAACAGTTGAGTCCGTATCCTCCTCTGTTCCAGAAGTGTCACCAACAGACAGTAAGTCTTCCAACCCAAAATTGGAATAAAAGTCACAAGAGGAAAAACTGGAATAATTTCTCTCTCCTCTGCAGATGTTATATTGAGAGCAACCGCTTTCAGAATCTCTGCAGAAAGGCAAAGTGTGAAATATTTGACAATTACTTTCATAATAATAACAATAGTAATAATAATATAATTGTTATTTCCTTGTAACCTATTTTACCTCTTCATATAAGGCTACCTATAAACCCCAGTTTTACAACTTTATTGAGATATTTATCTGGAAACATTAAGAACAGTTTTATATTAGGATAAAACTTTGCCATTTTTAAATCCCAAATAAATTAAGCCAATTACAAGAAAGAGCTGATGACTTAACTGACTAAACTGATTATTTGTGCATTCCACCCTACCTTCCCTCATGAGTGTTGTTTGTTGACAACATTAAGAACTCTCCAGATTTAGTTACAACCTCATTATACCTGGCACAGCAAAATTTCCATGTGTTTTCCAACACCAATTTTTCTCATCTGAGAAAATGGTTAAATAAAACCTGTTAGTAACAGATTAACTCTGTATAACTTCACACCTACATCCACAGTAGCTGAAATGCTTTAACAACTGTTACCTCCCCATTTATAAAGCTTACCTTCACACCTTCACATCTATTATTAATACTTTATAATAAACTTTAGAGATAATCAGCTACTTCAACCTAACCTGGGTAACTACACCAAGCATTGCTAATACAGACTTCCATCAGCCAGCTTCCCCTTTTGGTGAAGGGACACACCTGGCAGATCAAGTCACTACACACTGAGATGGAGACCTCTCTGGCCATGCATTTAATACGAGTTTGAGCAAAGACCGACATACTAACAACTGTTTTAATCGGGTAATATGCAACAATAAAATCTCAAGACAAATTTCAACAGATACATGATAATCATGACCTTCAGTGTATACCACAACTACGGTCCCGAGTTGCTGGATTTATTTAAGAGTACTGCCAATTAAAATAATTAGTTTCTATATACTAGTTATTCAGAGCTTGGCACAGTAAGCTATGGTTTCTTTTGCAAGTGATATCTAAAGTTACCCTATAAGCGGCATTCCATGGCTTCTGACAGAATAAAGCAACGGTTTAAGAGGTTCTGCTCTGAGCTGACTGCAGATGAGCCGGCGAGGGGGCTGAGCAGA
>NW_010305603.1:13902-16959 GCF_000700745.2 Antrostomus carolinensis | reverse complement strand
CCTTGCCATGCAAACCCAATACAATAGGAAAGGAGAAGCTCCTGTGCTGTGGTTACTGCAGGGCTGACATGTTGAGGCTGGATGTGGCAGTGAGGAGCATCCAGCCTCAGGGGTCCTAAAGAAGCACTCAGCCCATGGGAAGATGCTTTCGGCTCTTCCACTGAGCAGTCTTGACACAGAACACCCGTGCCTCAGTTTCCCCACCTGCAAGAGGGAGACATGATCATGCCACAAGGTGCTGAGGTGTAATTTGGGATCTGAGAGGGAAAGCGGGTCCAGGGATACAGAACTCTTCCCCACAGACAGCATCACCAGCCCTGCTTGCAGCACCCAGGTACTCCCCTGAAAGCTGCCAAGAGCCCTGGGAGGCTCAGGGTAGTGGGACACAATGGAGATCTTCATCCTACCACTGAATCCCTGTAGGATCTGGAAGTTGGTGAGCTGGAAGGTCTCAGGACAGAGACAAGGACTGCAGGAGCCATGGGCAGTGGGACCCTGCAGGCATCCTCAGACCAGCCTACCTGTAGGACCCTGTTGCCTATTCCTGTATTTCACTGCTCTCATAAGCATGATGGTCTTCACTCCCTTCAATGACCCACAAAGCCTTCTCCACCTTCATTTGACCTGGCACTGATTAATGACCCAATCCATCCTCCATCACTAGCCCTGCTCTGTTCTTTCTCTTTTGTCCATCTCAGGTCTCCTCCTCAGATCCTGTCACCATGGAAATTCCCCCCAAAAGCCCTGATGGGAGTGAGAAGTCTCCTCAGTCCAAGGAGCTGCTGACCAGTAACACGGCCAGCACCCTCTGCATCAGCTCCCGGAGCGAATCCGTCTGGACCAGCACATCCAGAAGCAAGTGGGACATATACCACAAACCCGTCATTGTCGTGTCAGTTGGAGCAGCCGTTTTCCTCTTCGGGATTGTCATCACCAGCCTGTCCTGCTTCCAAATCAAGAACAAAAATGTTTACAAAATGTGTGGTCCGGCTTTCCTGTCCTTGGGACTGATGCTCCTCGTTTGTGGCCTTGTCTGGATCCCCATCATCCGGAAGAAGCAGAAGCAGAGACAGAAGTCACAGTTTCTGCAGAGCCTCAAGTCCTTCTTCTTTAACCGCTGAAGGCAGCCCAGGACCTTCCTGGGAAGGCTCCCCACCCCTCTACCCACTTGTGTTTGTTAGCCATGAAAAGAAATGTGTTCTTGTACTCTCCTACAGGATTTCAACCTACTAAGTCTCTTCCCTACAGGTGAAACTCTCTGTACCAGTCTCCAGTGTGAAAATGAACTTTGTATTTCACCCATGTAATCCCAGAAAAAAGAAAAGGAGCAGGATCTTGCAGCTGAGCCCAGCCAGGCAGGTCTGAGCTCTCTGCATCACCCTCCTGTCCAATGAGCAACTCGATGTCATGTATTGGGAACAGCAAAGCTCCTCTGTATGCAATGCAGTTATGCATTATGTGATGCAAAACTTCCTGTCTGCAAGATATGTCAGCAGAGAGGAGCCAACCAGCCACAGAGTGTGAGCAAAGCCAGGTGTGATCACTGCCAACTGCAAACTGTGGCTCAGATGTAGGAACTGGGAGGCCAGAGATGATTCATCCAAAGTCAGCAGAGAGGAGAAGCAGGACAATGTAGTTCCAGACCACTTTGTGTCAGAGGAGGCCACTAGAACAGGCAACACACATCTCCAAAGCTTAGGAGGACCAGAGGTGCCACCCATGGTCAGGACTTTCCTGTCATTGAGCTGTTAGGATGGCTGGCTGGAACACGTCTGCGAACTGGAGCTCACACCTTGCTCAGGGTGGAGCATTCACCACCTTTATTTATTGCTCCAAAGGGTCAAGGCAAGGAGCAGAACCACAAGCAGGATTTTTTTGCTCCCCCTGGCAGAGGATGTTTAAGAAAGGCTGTTCCTGTTCCTCAGGCCTGAAGAGGCAAAGTTGTTTAGCAGCACGTCTACATTTGCACTGATGTCTGCCAGAGAGACCCACAAACCCGAAACAACCGCTTATTCTTGCCACCAGAATTGGACCACAGCAAGTGAGACAGGTTCATTATCTCCACCACTCTGTGGTTTTGCCTTTAATAAATGTGTGCCCAGGGGCAGTTGGCCGAGGAAGGCACGGATTCTTTCCACATGGGGTTTTCTTTGCTTTAATTTTCTATTTCCAGGAAGCCTGATTTACTTTAAAAGACAAAGTTGAAATGCAAAATCTCATTCTGAAGAACTGGTCTCAGCTCAAAGGCCCTGACACCCACTGTGGGGTAAGCATGTGGTCGATGCTGATCAGAAGAAGAAGGACACAGAAGACTCCACCAAGCTCCTCTTTGTAGTCTGCACCTCCATGGGGAAGCTAAGGCAGCCCCATTGCTCTTCCAAATGCCGTGGGAGGAAGAGAGGCTGGCAGAGGTGCACTGAGAGAATTTGCATTGTGTTTGCTTTTTGGTGTCAAATAGACAGGGTGTGATGACCTCCATCAACTGCTGAGGAGAGGAAGCTCGTGTAAGCCTTCAGGTTTCTCTAACCAGGGCAGAGGTGATTCTGCCCCTCTGCTCTGCTCTCGTAAGGCCCCACCTGGAGTACTGCGTCCAGTTCTGGAGCCCCCAACACAAGAGAGACCTGGAGCAGCTAGAACAAGTCCAGAGGAGGCCACCAGGATGATGTGAGGGCTGGAGCAGCTCTGCTGTGAGGACAGGCTGAGAGAGTTGGGGCTGTTCAGCCTGGAGAAGAGAAGGCTCCAGGGAGACCTTCTAGTGGCCTCCCAGTACCTGAAGGGGCTACAAGAAAGCTGGGGAAGGACTTTTCATAAGGGCAGTTAATGACAAAACAAGGGGAAATGGGTTTAAACTGAAAGAGGGGAGGTTTAGATGAGATATTAGGAAGAAGTTAAAAAGAAAATAAGCAATTTCACATAACTACGATAGCATTTTCCCTCCTCCCCACCTGGTCACCTCGGGTGATGCTGTAGAAGACAAGGGCTGTCCCTGCAGCATCCTCTTGTCCTTGCAAAAGGCTGCAAAGCTTTGCCTAAAAGCTGTCACAGCTGCAGCGAAAG
>NW_010305603.1:0-13601 GCF_000700745.2 Antrostomus carolinensis | reverse complement strand
CCTGGTCTAGTGGAAGGTGTCCCTGCTGATGGCAGGGGGGTTGGGACTGGATGATCTTTAAGGTCCCTTCCAATCCAAACCATTCTGTGATTCCATGATTCTATGAACCAAGTGTCCCACATCTACCAATAACTCTCAAGGAAAGCTGCACAAGGAATGGGACATGCAGACAATAGAACTTCTCCTCTATGTCCACCTCCCAGCTCACAGCAGCTCACAGCCAAGCCAGAGTTGCTCCAGACCACTGTTTAAGTCACTGACACAGCCATCATGCCAAACTCCTCCTGTTTTGCCCACTTTTTCAAATCAATTTGCACTTTCAGGCTCTGCCACATCCTGGAGCCACAATTCCTTCAATCCTCCTAATTTGCCAGGCTCACCAAAAGCCCCACATAGCATCAAGAGACACAGCAAAAGCAGAGGGCAATGGATCTTGCTGCTCCTGGCCAGCAGGCGCTCAGCAGGTCAGTGAAAAGGGAATGATCACTGTAGTCTAGGATCATGAAGCTGTAGCTGTGGGAACTGTGCTTGGGGCCAAGAGTTGATTCTCTGTGTGGAAATATTTAACCTCCTCTAGGCCATCTCCAGATGAACTCCCTTGTATCTGAAATTGGTGCCACATCAGGATTTTTGCCTGCAAGTATGGTCCAAGGTGCCCATGGCCTAAAGTCTTCAAGTGGAAGCATTTGTGCTACCACAATTTGACTAACACAATTAACCAGGGAGCTCAGGCTCACCTTGGCACTGCTACCAGGCTCCCACCAGTATGTGACCAAGACTGACCAGTCCCATAGGCCTTGGAGATCCCCCCCACCAGTGACAGGAGAGCTTGAGGAGGCAGCTCCCAGCCTGGCAGCTGACACAGCTGGATTACAAGCATTCGAGCAACACATGTCCCTTTGCCCGAGGCTCAACCTGGCCCTGAGCTTTGTTTCCTGGATGGTGCAGACACACGTGTCCCTGTCCAGCCAGTTCCAGATTCATGAATGGGGTGTACAAGATCTGGCACTGGACCCAATAAGCCTCCTTTGTTCCTCAGCCATTCATCATGCTGTGCAAGGCTTTGCTTGTTTGTGCATTGCTGACTTGGCACTAGGCAGCAGTCTCTATTGATTTAGCTGCAACGGGCAGAAGATGCTCACCTGGAACTCCAGCTCAGGCAGCAGCTGCAGTCAGAAGAGCAGAGAAACATCGAGGAAGAAATCATGGAGTAATGTGATAAGCATCACCAGGTCCAGGCTGGCTCCAGCCTGCAGATCTGGTCACAGACAGGCATCCTAAAGCTGTACAGTCTGGAGAAGGCATCTGGAAATGGTCCCTGCTGCAAACAGCTCTGCTGTGGGACACTGTCCAAAAGGATGCGACAGGAGGACTAGAAGAACCAAATGGCTTGTGGAAGGGCAGCAGGGGTCCTGCTCTCCATGTCTCATGACCAAGGATAAGGAGACAGTCAATGAAATGTTAATATGATAAGAAGTCACTAAGACCAAGAGTCTAGTGGGATTCCAGACTGGTCATTTATAACAAGAATATTAGATTAATTAAAGCAAAAATTTCCCAAGGGACTTGCACATTGCTGCTCTGGTTTCATCTCTGTTGTTTTGTGCCTGCTGGTAGAGAGGGAAGGCTGGGTGATCAGGTGTTTGGGATAGATCCAGGTATTTGGGTGGCATCCAAGGGCCACCATGCAGGGAGGCTCATTCAGGACATGGGAGGAGGAACAGTGGGGCTGGTGTTTCAGGCTGGTTTGAAAGGTGGTCATGTGCCCTGGGTGAAGCTCTCAGGTGTGCAGATGTGCTCAGTAGACGCCTCTGTTGAGGTGGCATGGGAAAGTACCTGGCAAGCAGATAGAGCCTGCCCAGGTGAGTGTAAAGGCAGCAGCCCAGGGATCAGCAAAGCTTGCTGAGAAGAGGAGGGGGGATTTATCAGGTGGATTTTACCATTTACTGCTCTGATCTGTAGGGGGACAGTGAGGTAAAGGGAGAGAAATGTCAACTGACAGGAAAGTTGGATTAACAGCTCAAAGATCAACATGCAGATCGTCCAGCAACTGAGTGGGGACTCTCCACGTTGTTGCACGGGGTATAAATGACTGATTACTGCCAGGAATTTGGGTGGATTTTGCATTTCTGCATCCAATGCAAAGAGCTCCCAGCACTGGGAACGCATCATTCTCCTGGAGTGAGAGAGGCTGAGCTGGAACAGCTTAGGGAAATAGAGATGCAGGGTATCCTGGAGGCTGTTCACAAGGGTTTCGTTAGGAGCTGACATAAAATGCATGTCCTACTGTGGCCCAGTAAAATGCCATAGGGCTGCTGGAAGGTGAAATCACGCCTCTGTGCTGTGGGACCAGTGAACTTCTACATCCCACTGACATGAGAGGCTGCAGAGGGAGGGGGTATCTGTGGGTTTAAAATGGGTTTATGGACAACAGATCAAAAAAGAGATGGCAGAAGCAACATAGTGGGATGTGTCCTCTAACTTCTGCAACACAACAGTGGTGGATGCTGGAGAAGTCCCTGGGGAGCAGACGGCAGAAAGGTCCGGGCTCATGTGCTGACTCCTCCTGCTGCTGCTGGAGACAGCACTGGGCTGGAGGGACCTTTGGTCTGATCATAGGGCAGTTCATGTCTTTGGGTCATTCCCATGGACCCCCAAAGCACTGTTTGACTGCTCCCCAGTATTCCTCTCTACTTCCACCAAAGCCTGTTTAAATCCTGGTGTGATGCTTTGGATCAGACCAAAGAAAAACATGTTTTAAGAAAATATCAGGTTATCCAGCAAACACAATTATGTCCAGCTCTCACTAAAGCAAGCTGAGATGTGATCTGCCAGCTTCCCCTGTTCTATAAAAAGAACAGGAAATCCATTATAAAATTCATTATCTCTGCAGAGCAGTTCAAAGAGGAAATGTTTCTCCTGCATCTCAAAGGTCAGGCCCAGCAAACCCGCCCAGCAGGCTCTGCTGCCTGATGACACCCTGCTCCAGGCGCCTGCAACCGCTTCTTCATCCCTGGGCTTTAACAAAAGTTAAACCTGCCCAAAGATACTGCACACCCATGTCACAGACCTCTCCCCGAGGATGTTAAATTGTGTTTTATCTCACTTCACATTCACTGGATTCACCCCTGGTGCCACCTGCAGCTTTCTGCAGCTCCTGCTGGGAATTCACTAACACTAACCCCGCATCCTCTGGAGCATCGATGATTTAACAGTGGATGGAAGCAGGTGACCACTTGTGTGTCACATATATAAGCTCACATATATATTGCTCTGAGCACTCCTGTCACTCCTTCCTGGGAACACAGACGAGGGCTCGGGGGGCTGCAGGTGTTGATATCCCAGATTACTGCTGGGATGTCAGCTTCAAGCCTCTGTCTTGATATTAGCCAGGCCACCAGCTCAGCGTGCACCCTAAAATGCTGCTGGTGCTTCTTTGCACCCTAAGGTGCAGATGATGTCCCACCAGGATCAACTGCAATCATCCATCCCCGACTATAAGGCAGCAGCAGGCCTTACCTGTCCTTTACAGGGACTAATGAGAGTAATAACTTTCAGAGGAGTGTCAAAACTTGCAGTGAGTTTAAAACCCTACCAACAAAAGAAGAAAATCCTTCCCATTTTCACACTAGGAGTTAGGAACATGGAAACTATGGAACCAGCTCAGACTGTCACCGTGGCACCACAGAGAAGGGCTCAGGATAACTGCAGAGGCAGATGAGAACAAACACACCCAGCTTTGCCCCCTGACCTTGCTGGGGGGTGAGAGGGAATGCTGAAACAGGGCTTTCACCCAAGTCATGCCAGAGACAGAAAATCTGGTTACTTCTCCCTTAGACATGGTGCTGCTGTGACCCTGGGTGTTTCCAGGGGACGAAATGGAGTGGAGCATCTCCCTTGAGAGGAAAGGCTGAGGGAGCTGGGGCTCTTTAGCTTGGAGAAGAGGAGACTGAGGGGTGACCTCATTAATGTTTATAAATATGTAAAGGTGAATGTCATGAGGATGGAGCCAGGCTCTTCTCAGTGATGCCCAATGGTAGGACAAGGGGCAATGGGTGTGAGCTGGAACACAGGAGGTTCTGCTTAAACTTGAGAAGAAACTTCTTTACAGTGAGGGTGACAGAGCCCTGGGACAGGCTGCCCAGGGAGGGGGTGGAGTCTCCTTCTCTGGAGACATTCAAGACCCACCTGGACGCCTTCCTGTGTGATCTCATTTAGGTTCCTGCTCTGGCAGGGGGGTTGGACTGGATGATCTTTCGAGGTCCCTTCCAATCCCCGACATCCTGTGACTCCGTGATTCTGTGAAATGCCTCCAGCCGTGCAGTGGCTCAGAGCTGCCCGGGCACGTGTGTGCAGTCCCAGTGAGGGCTAGGAGTTCTCCTGGCCAGGTACAGGTGTTGCAGCAACACGAGTAGTTGTGGGTTTTATTCTTTTTTTTTTCTTCTACTCAACTGGAATCTCAGTCAGCACCAAAAAGGAAACTGTTCACTTCCAGTGCTCTGACGCAGGACATTTAAAGCTCTACTCCTTTGCACTCAGTAGCATCAGGAATGGGGAAAAATCCTGTTCCCAGTGTTACAGGGTCTGCAGCATCCTGCTCACCACAGATGCTGAAGGTTCAGAGAGTTTAGAGTTGCCCACCTCTGTCCCACCCTCCCCTGTCAGCATCCCTCAGAAGGAGATACCATGAATCCCAGCCTGATTCTGAGCTGGCTGGTGCAGCCTGGTTTTACCCGAGCCTGAACCCCCAGCCCTGCCATGAACCCCCGAACTGCCAGGACACCAGTGAGAAGCTGCTGAAGATGTCTCCTACACCACAGTTTCCTTGAGACCAGCTTGGGCCCTGTTAGAGGCTACAAACCATTCCATCCTTTTCCATGCTGGAGCACCAGGGTCAGCGGCTGCTGCTGAGGTCCTGAAGGTAAATGAGAAGCAGGTCACCAGGCTTGCCCTGCTCGTGCCACTGGTGTGCGTGGCACTGCCTGTGCTATAGCAAGACTTGGTGGCATCTACACCTGAGGGACCAAGACACTGGACCCTTGATGTGGGGCTCACCCAGGTGATGGACCCTTATGGCTCCCAGTTGAAATCCTTGCTGGGAGAAGCTGCAGCCCCTCCCTCTGCCCAGTGAGGACAGTTTACTCTGGCTTTGGCTACTGGTTCCAGCCATCATTTACGGCACGGCTGACCCCCTCTGCTTGGTGGGGAGAGGTCAAAGGTCTGATGGTTTTTCTGGCTGCTGGGGGTGCTTCCTCAGCCCTGGCTGGATCTGCAGTTTGGGTGTGTGGGGTGTTGAATGTGGGGTCTGTTCTGCACTCCACCTGTCCCCATGCCTGGACTGACCCTTAGGGTCTCACACTGGGCTGGTGTGCCCATGGGTTACACTGAGTCTTGCACAGTGCCTGGGGTTGGGATAAGCCAGCAGCTCTCCTTCCAGCTCTACTTGACTTCCATCCCTGCATGCAGCCTTAACTGGGTCTTTGAATTCCAGCATAGGGAAGGGGTGGCTGGAAACTGTAGGCCAGTATAACCAGCACCACCAGTGTATTCCTCAGCTGTACCAACCTTAGCTCCACACGTTTGTTTGCTGGTGGCTCGTGGCAGGGGAGGAACCACTGCCGAAGGCAAGCAGTGCTGTGCACGGCCGATTGCATCAGGTCAGTGGAGGAGTGAGCAGATAAGCTGTCCCCAGGGCACTGCTGCTGCTCATCAGCCCTTCAGCTGCTCACGGTGACGTTCAGGTCTGAGCCAGCTCTCGCCTGCTGAATCTGCTGCAATGGTTTTCCAGTGGTGCCTGCCAGCATGGGCGGATGCTGCCGTGCAGCTCAGACCCCAGCACTGCTGCTCTCCCACTGCAGGCACACAGCTCTCATGGATGAGGCTGCACAGGAGCATCTCCAGCTGCTGGCCACTCTTAGGGAGCATTTGCAGATCCTGCAGAAAAGCTTCTGACAGCCATGTACCCACCAAAGCCACGTGTCAGCCAGAGCTCAATGACGTTCACAGCACAAAGTGAGGCAGGGGGTGCTGGATCCCCTCTGAACCATGGTCGGGGTGGGCTGAGCTCTACCACGGGGATGTGAAGGGTCTTGCAAAGTGTAGGAGGTTCTTTCAGCAGAGGAGAATGTGTGCTAACCCACCACGCACTGGGATGCTTTGAAGTGTTCTCTGTGGGATGCTTTCCAGAGGATCAGCATCACCAGCCAGGGCTCAGCAAGGAAGGAGCGTTGGGGTCAGCAGCCTTTCCTGATTCAGTCTTGTTCCTCTCCAGTCATGATGTCTGGGCTCCTTTCCCAGATGTATGTATACAATCACTCAGTGTCCATCAATCAGTGTCTTTTAGGGGCAGGGAGAGGGGTGCTGTTTTTACCATTCCTCTCCAGGGAGATGTCTTGAGAGTGCAATAGAAGTTGCTCTGAGCTTTCATTTGGTCAAGGAAGCTCTTCCTATAGCCAGACTTGGGAGAAGAGCACTTGGAGAGCAGCTTCGCTCCTGCAGCCCTGAGTCCCACAGCTGAGACCCAATCCCAAAAAGCTCCTGCCCTGCATGGAGCTGATGGTTCTTGAAGGAAACTTGTCCCTTTGTGCCACAGGAGGGAGTTTGCACAGTCCTGCCAAAGCTGAGCTCATCCACAGCCCTCACATTTATGGCAGCTTGAGCCATTCATCACCACAGGCACAGCCAGCATCGAGTTCTGGAGCTGTGGCTGGAGATCAGGGTGCATGAACAGTCCCTGGGCCACTCAGTCAAGCAGCAGTGTGCTGCCCATCTGTTTTCTCCTCGTTCTCAGGTAGATATTTCATAAAAGCTCAACCCATGCTACAAGGAGTTGCTCAGGTTTCACTGCAGGACAAGCTTTTTGAAGGATCCTCCTTGGGTTTGTCACCACACGCTGCAGTAAAATAAATATTGACTGACTCCCGCTACCCAAAGATTTTGTCAGACCACTTCCATTTGCCTGCTCCAATTCTTGCTGCTCCCAACTAATATATAACTTGGGGAAGCAACATTCATTGTTCCCTGTGAAGAACTGGTTCACTCTTGCCACATATTTCTGCAAACCTGTTCTGGGCCAGCTCCGAGAACAAGGTTTTTCTGCTAACATCATCTTTCCAGCTACAGCAGAAGAGAAAAAGGCAGAAGAGGTAGGCAGTGTTTCTGTTCTTTTTGAAGTATCTTTGGAGCAAAAATGCAGCTGTTTGCAGTTTTCTGAGCCATTAATTGGAGGTGAATGAACTTCTGGAAACCTTGGGGTTCCTTTCCAACCCAAGGAGCAATTTTATTTAGCGTGTTGCATTTCACTCCGTGCTATGGCGGTTAAATCATTGCTCTCACCCACTTCTTGGCAAGGCTCAGCATCACTGAAATGCCCCCAGATGAAAACCTTGCCTCCTACAGAGCAGATCCAGGCTGGGCTGCTGATGCCCTCCTGAAGGGCAATATGGTGCAGTCCCCTTGCTACATCTGGCTCAAAAAAGGCAGAGGCAGCAGTTGAAGGAAGCTTGAGGGAAGCCTTCTCTGCAGTGGTAAATACTGTCCAGGCCCCAGAGCTCCCCTGGAGGGACACCAGCCGTATGGGACAGGCCATCCCACCACACAGTGTCTTCTCAAGAGGAACAGGCATTGTCACAGCTATTCCCCCCTCTGGAGTGGGGTCAGCAATTCGCAGTTTCTGCGTTGCAACAACCTCCACAATTTTTTTTGCTCTCTTTTTCATTCCTGGGCTGCCCCAGACATGGGATACAGCTCAGAAGAAGACTTCATCTGGTCTGGTGAGATCAAGTTGGCACCACTCTTTTGCAGTGTGGGGCTGGACAGGCCTGGATTGATCCAAGCTCCTTGCATTAGACCCATCTTCCTTCGAGCTGCTTGCTTTTGGAGGGTGTCACTAGTCTGAGGGAGATTCCTGGGGTGATGCCTACTCTGCCTTGTGTGGCTGATGTCTGTCAGATCAGAAAGAACAGAAAATTCTCAAGGCATCTTCTGGAGTTCTCTCACTACAATAAAACCTGTCTGTCTAATCATCTGGAAGAACCCCCTGAAACTCAGTGAACAGAAGATAAAGACTCAGAAAAAAAACAATGTAAATGGGAACTGGCTCTAGCTATGGGAGCAAGAGGGGATAAAGAAAAAGTCCTTCCTTTCAGAGGATCATGAAGTTTAGGCTCATCAGAAAACTGTCCAGAGCAGCTCCAGCATCATCCATCATAAACTTCAGGTGAGTTCATCAAAATGTGGCTCAACTGGAGAGCAAAGACCTGCAAACCACTTTTTCCACCCTCCATCTCTGTAACCACTGCAGTCCATTGAAAGAAGACTTCAGAAAAAGGTGTCCACCCAACGGGCTGCCCAACAGCGAGCCAGGCACCGGGCACAGCTCTGACCCTCGTGCCACCCATGGCAGGGCAGGGGTAGGGGAAGACCACTGGTGTACAGGTAAGCACAACCCAAACCCAGGGCTCAGGGGCTAGGGAAGCTCTGGCCACTGAGCTCTGGGTGACTCCCCAGCTTGGCTCCTCGGGAGGTTGCAGGTGCTGAGAAGACCACTAGGAACTGAAGGCTGGCTTTGAGAGCAAGGGATTTTTTTGGCTGAGAACCCATGAAGGCAAGTTCAGAGCATGTTTCCTGCAAATGGAATGATCAGATCCTGGAAGAAACTGTGCCCCAGCACTTGCCTCCAGCCCTCTGGTAATGAAGCCAGGGCTGATCCTGGGCTGGCAAAGAGCAGATTCTCCCCCAGGCCTTGGAGAGTGATAATGCACAAAGAAGAGATTAGTTATTTATTTGTGTATTTAAAAGCCTTAATTGTTCAGACATAGGGAGAAAAAAAATATCTCCCAGAACAGGCAGACCCTTGTGACTGGGAGGGAAGAGCACGCTCTGGAAGAGATGGTTTGCACAGCAATGTCTGCTGTGTTTACAAGCAGGAGGCTGGATCAGGTTGGGAGAGAGGAGCATGGGGCTGTGCTGGGCAGCCCCTCTGCCATGTGCCTGCCGTTTGTCAGGTGCACAGGTGGGTGGCAGGCAGGAGCATGGAGAATTTTAGCACCTGGGGTTCCCTGGGCAGCAGAGGAAACATTCAGACAAGATGAGTAATGTCCCCTGTTCCCTCCAGCCATCACCCTGCCCATGGCAAAGCAGTGGTGGGGCTGCAGGGGTGGCAGACAGTCCCCGGGGTGCCCTGGGTTTGGCAAGGAGATGGGGGAGGACAAGCCTGGTGTGACCTCCAGCATCCCCTGGATCTAAGCCCATCTCCAGCAGTTACCTGCAGCTGGGCACTGCTTCAGTCCCTGACGATGACCTTATGCCCAACAGTCCTGTCTCAAACTTTGACATCTCTGCATGAGCAAGAGATGAGGCAGGCAGCTACCAGCCCCCGGGCTCTGCAGTGCTCCTGTCTTTGCTGGCTTTCCCAGAGCCAAGGGCTCCCTGGAGCCTCCACCTACCTCAGACTCCTTGTTTGCCCAGCACACACAGACCAGACAGGCAGAAGAGAAAAGTTGTGTCCTGTGTCACACAGCAACCTGGGAGCAGAAAGAAATAGTCCTGGATCCCAGAAGGTGATACTGGCAGCTCAGAGACAAGCCAGGAGCTCTGGGAAATTCTGCCTGATTCGGTGATTCATCACTGACCTGCTTGGTTCCCATTTTTTAAATGGATGATGACACAGTTTGTCTGATTTCTTGCTTTCCAGCAAGACCTGCTTTTTGGAGGTGATCCAAGGTAGATATATTTTTGACACTCTGTGCAAATTTCTCTACCTCAGTTTACCTATAAAGAGAGTGGGATGCTTCCAGGTTGTCACTGGGATGTCACAGCTGTTGTCCTGCAGACTTTACTGGGATCCTTGCTTGGCAGGTGCTGCCCAAAAGTGACACAAGGCACCTCCAGCTCTCAAATCAAAGGAGCCTAGCCTGTCTGCGGGCTGGGTCAGGACCAGACTTGCACCTTCCAGGCAGGCTGGGTGTGATGCACCTACAGCCAGACCAGTCACAGTGTATCCCCGCGGTGGGTCCCTTCCCTGGAGGGCTCACACATATCACACCCCTGGGGATCTGCTGCAGGACAGGCAGAGCAGGGCGATGGCCAGGCCATGAAATGGTTAAAGCAATATCGTGTGCTCCCTCCTGATTGTTCTGCAAGGTGTGTTGTGACATTTGTACTTCCTCCTGGCAGCCGGTGAGCAGAGGCAGCAGGGAGAGACTGTGGGGATGCTGCCGGCCCATCCGCCCCCACCCTGAGGGTCTCTGCTGGGAAGCTCCACCATGACCTTCTTCAAGCTCATCGGCCGCTGTGCTGTGATACTGCTCCTGGCTGTGCTGTGCGATGTGGTCGGGCTGATCATCCTCTTCCTGGGAATTTTTGCTCCGCTAAGCTCCTGGGACTTCTTTGTTTACTTGGGAGCTCTGCTGCTTGCCTTCAGCCTCGTCTTCTGGATGTTCTGGTACACACTCAACATCGAGGTTCCCTTCAGGGAGCTAGGTTTTAACTAGCATGCAGCCATGGCAAAGTCAAAATGGAAACTTGCACTTGGAAGAGCAATATCACATGCTGGGAAGCTCCAAAGCATCATCCAGTTGGTGAAGGGCATCCAAAAACACCAAAGGAAAAGGTCTGCTGATCCCCGCAGCATCGGCCAGCCAGATGGACATCAGGGGAAAGGTACCTACAGCTTGGCACCCACAGGAATGCTTTGTTAGCATTGGGGAATGCAGAGGTCTTGTCAGGGTAGCCAGACCTTCCAGCTGGTGACAGCCACTCTTCAGGAGTAACTTTAGATTTTAAAGTGCTCTGGAATAGATAATGATGCTCAGGAACTTGGTTTTGATGAGATGAGTTTGTCTGAATGAATCTGGGGAGGGGGATTTTGGTGGAAACTGGAGGTGGCTGGTATCTGGGGTTTATTTCCTAAGTTATTCCCATCAGACAATGCTGTGAGTTGTGGGTCCTGGAGAGCCGCTGCTCTCTCATGAGAGCTTTTGGCAGCAGAGGGACAGGGAGCATGAGCAGTCGTCCAGCGACTGCAAACAGAGAAAGTCAATGAGAACAATCCAGATCCAGGCTGTTGCTTAGCACCAAAACCTCTGTGTAAATGGTGTGTGAGTGAGCAAACCTGGCTGCTCCTTGGCATAGCCCCACCATACCAGTGTGTGCTACTGGGCTGCCCAGGTCAGGAAAGTTTTGCCAGTGGTGAACGTATTTCCAGCAAGATAATGGGGAACAGTGAAAAACCAAGCAGGAGTTGTCACCAAGGCACTGGTGTGATGCCTCATACACAGCCCCGTGACAAGTGCTGAATACACGGAAACTGGGTACAAAGTGCCATGTTTGAACATTGGCTTGAGATTACACTTTCTTAATCTCAGGCTGGTCTAGAACATGCCTGGTTTGTCTGGCAGTTGCCCAGTGGGCAGAAAGATCAGGCAGCATGGACCTGATGAGTTCCACAGCCTGGTCCTAGAGCACATGAGCAAGAGGGACCCACTCATTGAGCATCAGCCCCTGCGTTGCATGGAGGGGCTGGTGGTGACATGGCAACACCCACGTCAGCCAAGAGCTGCTGCAGAAGGCTTGGTTTTGGCCTCACCTGTGAGCAGCAAAACCACAGCTTAACAGAGGTGGAAATGTCTGTGTGTCAGGAGAGCACCGCTGGGCGAACAGTGTCCTGCCTCCTTCCCAGCATCCCAAGGGGATGTTCCTCCCATCAGCGTGCTGGCAAGGCTGGTGGAGCCAATTAGCCTGATTTAGTTAATGAGTAGCCCCACAGTGCTCAGAACTGTACGGTAAATGACACAAGGATGATGACAGTAGGAGGATATCCCAGCCAGGAGCTAAGCATGCACCAACGTGCCAAGAGCCAATCCTCACCCCAAGGAGCTGATGGGTTTGTAACAGTACAGGAGACAAAGAGAAGGCAGAGATGGGGGAGATGTTCCCCACTGACAGGAGGGTGAGTATCAGAGCTGAGACCAGACTCACCTCTTTTCAGTTTTCGCATCTCAGCCAGGCCAGTGCCCCCAGGCATACACCTCCCAGTACCTAATGCAGAAAGATTGCCAAAATGACATGGTCCCATCTGCAAGTCACTCGAGAGAGATTTCCTCGCCCAGTTTTTTTATAAAGTCCCTCACAACCAGTGTGAAAACTTTTTTTATTATTATTTACTGACTTTTCTTTATTTGTTGTCTTGTTGGCAGTGACCACAAGAGGTAGCCAGGAAGTTTTCTTGACTCTCCAGGGGAGCGTGGAAGCTGCAATGTGAGTCACGGTGTTTTACAGCTCTACGCTTACCAGGATGCCCAGAGCAGGAGTTCAGCTTTACCCTCCACCTCCAGATCTCACTGTGCTTTTCCACCCGTGCACCCTTGGGAATTTCCTTGAAGAATTTCCTTGATGTGCCTCCAGATAAAAGTCTGTAACAAGCACTAGTTGGATAGTGCAGCTCTATATGAGGAAGGGCAGCAGTAACCAACACCCTCCTTTATTTGCTCTGGGGTTTTTAATTGCGATTCAGCCTGTTCAATCCAGACTGCAAAGCTTGGCTGGGGGCTTTGTCACCATTCAATGCCCGTCTCTTGTTGGGTGCATGCCTGGGTGCATCGCTCAGGGCCAACACCCAGGGAGCTGGTGGCATTGCCCAGGGAACCCAGCAGGAAATGGGTACAAGATCCCTGTCTCCACTTGTCCCTCCTGCCTCCCAGGCCGGTGGGGCAGACTACCCCTGAAAGGTGGTTGTTGGAGGGTAAAGTCTCTGCCAGCACCTGGCACTGGATGACCCCATGCACATCGCCAGGACACAACCAGGAGGAAAGCTTTGGGGTGATGAGGGGTGGAGGGTGATACTCACAGCCAAGAAAGTGCTGTCAGTCCTGTGCCCAGAGCTCCTGGCTTGCACCGATGAGGCCGTATTCAGCTCCATGGAGGAGCAGAGGCCTCTAGTGCACCCAGCCACACACCAACCCTTGGTCAGTCCCAGCACTGCACTTCCAGGGTGCTGCAGACCCCAGGATCCTGCATTCTCCCTGGATTACTCCTGCTTGCACATTTTCCCCGCCCTGTGCTCTCTGATAATGACTCAACTCACGTGGCCCGGGGCAGGGCAAGCACCATTCCCCAGCAGGATGCACAGGGAGCACGAATCAAACAAACACATCTCCATATTCGTGTGTGCACCTGGGTGCAAGGTGCCTCCAGCACCCGTCACCTCCAGGCAGCTGGCACGAAGGGCACAGGCAGGACATGGTGGCTTCAGTCCCCATAGTGCATGGACAGAAGTAATTAGCCAGGCCCAGCTACCAGAGGGAAAAACTCCCACTCGTGATGTGTGCCCGTGGCAGGGTACCTGGGGATTTCTCTTGCCTCCCTGTCCCACCTTCTCACATGGTGGGCACCCATGAGCCTGCGTACCACAGCACCTCCAGAGCACTAGCTATGATGGCCTCCAATGTCCCTTTCCATCCCAGGGACACAGGTCTTTCCTTCTTCTGTCCCCAAACTACACTGGCTGGAGCAGAGTCCATCCCTGCCAGAGTCAGCCTCTCCAATGGCAGGATAAGCACAAGTGAAGCATCTGTGTCCTGGGGGCATCCAGCACTGCACTG
>NW_010305602.1:2271-43315 GCF_000700745.2 Antrostomus carolinensis | reverse complement strand
GCACTGAGGTGAGACTGACCGGCCTGTTGTTAGTGCCAATATTTAGTATTTAGTGCCAATATTTGAAGAAGGTAAATAGGATAATCATAGTATGTATATAGCTGGGTAGGCTGGCATAGGTGTTGAGTATTGTGTTGCACCATCATTGCCCAAGACAGCCCAAGGGTTTGCTGTGGGCTACAATGACATCCGTAAGTGAAATGTGTGGGAACTGGCAATAGCCATTTAATCAGTTTGGTAGCACATCAGCTGGTCTAAGGTCTAAAGTCTTCTAATGCAGAACACAGTGGCTCCCAGCAGACTGATCAAAGTCCTGTGGAACTAGATCTCATATATTCGTGTCCTATAGTCAATAAGAACAGTTAGGATGCTGCAGAATCTATGTGAGCTTTTCGTTATTAATGCTGCATAGGTAGAAAAGAGAAACAACAGAATATTTGATTGAGTCACATTTGGTGTGCAGACAAAAGAAATGTTACAGAATTAGCACTGTATTAAAAACAGAGAGTATAATAGACATATATTAAATTTACTTGAAAATAACTGAAAATCGAGCAAAAGTGTGCTAGATGATCATTCCCAATATGCTTCTCAGAGATATGATTTTGGCTAGATGGTGCTCAATGACTTTTTCAGTGTATGGGAAGAACTTACAAAACCAGTGCTAGTGAAAGTGGGAAAGAATATAGAAAGTGGAATTTGTAAATAATTGCATGGTTACATCATCTATATGTACTGATAAGGGTCAGTTCATAAATAGAGTGGTATGTGACTGCTGGATGACAATGCTAGAAAAACAGAGAGAATATCCTTATTAAATATGGAACTTTACCCTGTGGGTCAATCTGAAAAACACATAAAAATCATATTAGGCAGCCCATGAAACATATGGGTCTTATGGTCTTATGGCAGCATAGGAGCTAAGTTTGTGAATGCCATCCTTCATCGCAGAAGCAAGAGGCAATCAAAATAGGAAAAGGGGTATTATCTCTGTCTCCCACATGAATTAAGAATGTTACCAAAGTATAGACCTCATGTCCTTACTTCAAAAAGGACACAGTGAAACTGGAGTGTGTTCAGAAAAGGTTTATAAGAAAAACTCAGGGTCTATAAAACATAACTGACAGATTAAGATTTAAGAAACTTAGTCTATTTGATTTGTCCAAGAGATGATTTAGAAGCTAATTAATTTCAGCTTAGAAATGCTTACATGGAAAAATACCTCAGATTATGGCAGACTTTGATTCAACAGAAAAAAAACATATTGAGATCAAGTGTTTGAAAGCTGGAAGGAGACAAGTAGATGAAAAATGAAGCTCAGATCTTTAAAAGGAAAACTACCTAAACTTTGGAGTGATTTGGGAATGGATGCGATGCGTTTTCTCACAATTGATGCTTCTAAGTCATACATGGATATTTATTCTAAAAGATACTTGTAAAGCTCAAACAGAAACTATAATCTCAGTGCAGAAGTGATCGGGGAAGATTTTCCTGGCTTGCAAAAGGTAAGACTGAATGAACCTAGTGCTCCTTTTATCTGGCTCTTTCTGTCAGCCACACTGACAGAACATGGCAGGAATATAGCTAAAGAGGTTCTATGATTAATTGTGAAGCTTAACGGATTTTCTAGGTAAAGTTATTCTAGAATTCCATCTATGTTACCTATACAGCATTTTGCAAAACTTTAAAAAACAGCTGCTCTGTATTTCCAGAGCAGGACCAGCTGAAACTCATCAGAAACAAGATATGACCCTAACATCAGTTATGATGACTACTCTAACCTTGTGTGATCGTGTTTCCAACGACTCAGCATGTGTGACAATCCCTTTGTCCTGCTGCTCTCCTCAGACTAAACTGGGATTCACATGCTTCATGCATGAACTGTGAACTTTAACATTCTGAACTCACAGAAGCCCCCCAAACATCTCTAACGTCCTTGAACTTAAGACATCTCAATATAACCCACTGCAAATCCTGAAGCTAAATGCACATATAAAGTACTCTGAGCACTTCCAGGGGATGGATGAGAAAGTACTCTGCAAGGCTATGTATTGGTGAGTGTATACATTAGGTACAAACACACTGGATGATGTAGAAGTTACACACTTGCAGATTCAGAGCTATGATTTAATGGTCAAAATACAGTAAATCCACAGATCTCTGCAAATTCCTGTTTTCCTGCAGTTTTGCTCTTTCTGTGTTATATAGACAGGTGGTCTACAGCATTCATTTATCACTAAAAAACCCACAAAGCTACCTTTGAATGATTCAGATCCAAGCAATTCTTCATGCAGTTAGTACGGCCAAAAGATCTCACTAGCAATGCCCTGTCCTCCTCACCAGAGACCATAGCTGTCCCAAACAATGACTTGAAGAACTACTTTCATTCTGGTCAGAGCAGATTGACTTTGTTCAAGTCCATCTTGCCTCACTGTGAGTAGATAAGTGGAATGGTAACAGCTGATCTGGATGGGTCACAGATCACCCAAAAGTAACCCAGAGCAGCTGCTAAAGGAGGAATCACTTGGGGTGAAGGGGCAGGTCAGGGCTGCTGGGGGCCAAGGTGGTTCAGTGCAGTTCAGCTGATCACCATCTTGCTGCCTTCTCTGGAAAGACTGATTTTTTTGCCACTGAAGTTGCAAGCTTGCCTTATTTCTTCACCCTTCAGAGTGTTTGTCCTAGCTGCAGTGTGACACATCCTAGCATCTGGCCAGCGCACACTAACCTGCACTGCAGTGAGAGACATCTCTGAGGAAAGCTTTCACAGGGAAGCCACAGTCCTTCAGAAGTTACCCGCCACAATTTCAGATTTCTAAACAGAGCATTCTTCACCTGCCATTTAATCAGATGAAACTGCTTATTTTGAAGGGAAAAGTTTATAGGGTGTTTTCTACGGTTTTTCATTCTAAGTATTTCTGCCAGGATTTGTGAGCAATGGCTTACTCACTCTTGCTGTCCTGTGCTTGATTAGGTCATTTCTTCCAAAAGAGCAGTGAACTATTCATGTGGGATATGAATCTTTGAGGAGAGCTGGTTTTCTGCTGACCCAGCTTCTTACATATGTTAATGGGGTTTTATTTTCTTTTTTCTTCTCCATGGTGGACACTTACCACTGTTCTCAGCAGCCTCACGAAGTAAGTTTGACCTGCCCATTCCCTAATTGCTTGTCACTGGACACAGAGACTCTTGATGACAGAGTCATGTTTTGTCAGGACAGACAAAACTATTCCCCTTCTGCCTTTGGATATTTTCAGTGAGTCTTTCCCTCTTCTTCTGTTTTATTTTGTGGCTTTAAGACACATGTGGGATAATCTGACTTCCAAAAAATAACAGCAGAGAGGGAGTTGACATGGTCTAGTGCTGGCTATATCCTGCTTTGAGGTGGAGGTTGGATTCCATGACCTCCAGATGTCCCTTCCAACAAGCATTTCTAGAAGTCTATCAACTCAGGCTAAAATATATTAGTGGAAAAATCCAGGCAGATTTACTGAGGGATGAGCATACTGAGACAACCTAGCTTAAAATGAATCTATGTTTTTAATCACCTTCAGAGTGCAGAAGAGACAAAAGAAATTTTGTTTACTAGGGTGAAAAGGAAAGTTGTATGACAGAGCTGTGAGACATCCTTAATTTTATCCAGAGCAGGTTTGCCAGCTTCGTTGTCAGAGATTTTACATGGATTTGAAGGTCCTAAAGTGTGGAAATGTATGGATTTGAGCAAATCCAGCTTCCCTTCACCTAAATCCTGTTATGAATCCACGGCAAGATTCAGAATCAGTAGTCCTATGCAAGTTTGCACAGGTTCACCTTAGACAGGAGATGACCCATAATGAACTGTGTAGGTTGAAAAAGGATTATGGAACAATACGATAGGAAAGACTTTTGAGAACCACTAATTTAACCCATGAATTCCTGTTAATCATTGTCAGAAAGCTAAGCTACCCATACTGTGTTTGGATGATTGGTGTGGTGAAAACTGTTGGTAACTCACAAGTTGTATGTACTTAATGCCTTCTCAAGAGGCTTATGTTACGTGGCTTGGCACTTTTGCATTTATTGGTAGCATTCAGGCAACCCAAATACATTCCATTTTCATACACTTACCTGGTTGTATGGATCAAAGCCAGCTAACATATCAAGTTAGGGCACAACAAAATATAAGAATAAGCCTTTCCATTTCTTCTACATTTCCTGCAAAATAATTTAAAGGTGCAATACTAAGAGTTAGGGCTCCCTTGATAGAAAAAGTATAAAATGGTAGTACTTAATGCATTGAGTTGCTAGTATCTGCAAAGAATCTAGCAAGAAAATAAATCACCCATTGTTGGTTTATAACAGCTTAACTTGGTGATAGAAAAAGGGTGAGGTGAGAATCAGGCCCACACAACTTCCTCTTTAGACTCATTTGGATGAGATCCCAAATGCCCACACACTTAGGCATGATTATACTCAATTTGCTGTTTTGTGCAACTTTATTTGGCCAGCTCCATATTTAGCAGAAATTGGAGACATTTCACTGAAGTCCTATGGAGAAAACCCAGTGATCAGAGGTCCGTAACACAAAAGAAAGCTCAACACTTGTTGGAATGTATCAAGAGAAATCTCCCATCCTTCCCAAAACTCACACTGAAATCTGGAAACAGTGCTAAGGATTTAATTTAGCAAGTTTATTTCACAATAGCCCACTTCACATGAAGACAATGGTGTCTTTCTAGTATCATTTCATTCGAAAACCACTCATTTTTTTTGTTGCATGAAACAATAACAGCTATGCAAATTCGTTTTCTAACACAGACCCAGAGTAAAATCCCAGCTTTAATGAGAATTTTGCTCCTGACGTCAAGAGTAGAATTTTATGGACAGTGCATGCACGCTTGCATATAGATGAGAGTGTCATTCAGTAACCCACACCTTTCTTTCTTTCTTTTGCTCTGACAGAGCATGTAGCTTCTGCTAGAGATTCAGCTATGCTTTGTAGTGAAGTTGTGTAGCAGGCTATAAATTCAAAATTCCTTTAGAAAAGTTTGCAAAGCAAGACATGAAAAGATACATGAAATATATCCCCAGCTCCCTATGAACACATGCTGTATGGCATTGTCATTATCCTTGGGTCTGCCGTAAAAGGCAAGAACTTGAGTGTAGAAGTCAAGGGGCTGATGAATGTGTGTAATTTACTGAAACTATTGGGCTAATCCCCTTTCCCCCACCCTTTTGGCTGAGCTGTGAGAGCCATAATACAGCTGGATGAACTCTCTGAAGGGAGGAACAGATACCAGCACTCTGATAAGAGACAGAGTATTCACTTGTACTAGTTACAGTCAGAGTACAATCAACGCCAGTTCTGCTCTCTCACAAGGAGGATGATTTTCTTGCATGAAAGACATGACCAGTACTGTTATTTAGCAGCAGGGCTAGGTCTTTTGAAACATATGGAAGGACCTCTAGTGGCATGTATTATCTTTTATTTCAGAAACAAAGCTTTTCATGTTGTGACTGTAGTTTTTAAGAATCATTTAGACCCTGCATTACCCAAGCATTTCTTAGCTATTGTATGTGAAGGAAAAAAGCCTTTTGATAAATGAAATGCAGCCTATTCAAGTTCTTATCTACAATCAAATGTGTCTCCATGCTGGTGGTAGGAACCGACGGCAGTAAATCTCAGGCCATATCCAAACGGATTTCTCTGCCTAGATTAGAACTAATATGCCCATTCCAAAGCTGTGACCCTGGAACCTCCTGCAGCTACAGTATACATTATGGATACCTAAAAATCCTTTGCCCTTAGTGCAGTTGTGAGGCCCATGGTTCATAAGAGCACTTATTGGTGAAAGTTCATGGGCACTTCAGATATGGTAGTGCTAGATAACTTGCACCCCTAATCGATGACATCTTACCTAAGGTTCTCAAAGACACATGAAATTTTGTTGAGTATTTGCAGAAAATACCTGTCCCTCCAGAATGGAGCTTGGAACAATGAGAGTGGCAGATACGATTTTATATTAAAATAATTGTATGAAAGCGTTAAATTGAGAGATAAAGGACACTGACCATTGGCTTTTTTATAATAGCTTATCTGGATCACTTGCCCAAAGAGACTGGAGGCTTTGAAGTAAATTACATTTTCTTCCTAGACATTTTGAAGACACGTTAGTAAGGACACATTTCTTTTCTTATAGCACTGCAGGCTGGAATACTGTACAAACTCTCCTATCTTTTAGCAGAAGCTGAGCAATTAGAAAGTGGTCCAAGACGTATTGATCCAAGAGAGAAAGCCCATGAGAAGCACAGAGAATGGAGGCTAGGATAAAACCCATGATCAGCTATAGAAACTGAACTGAACTTGCCATATTATATTGACTTGACATATTTTGTAGTAAAAATTGCAAAGCACAGGAAGTACCTGAATTATCTGAGCAATCTGGAAAAGGTCTTTATCATTTGCTTTCCAAATAGTTTCAATTCCTAGACACAATTTGTTGATTTGTCAAGTTTCTGGTTAACTTTCAATTCTAGTCAGACATCTGACTACTAACTGTGTACAAATATATTAGGGACACAAAGATGACTGGGAGTAGTCACTTAGGAAGTGGAAATCACTCCTGACCAACTGGATACAACCTTTCTATGATGAAATGTGGACAAGGCAAGACTAGTAGATGTTTATGCTGATGTCAGAGAGGCTTTTGATACTGTCTCCCATAGCATCCTAATAGACTAGTTGATGAAGTATGGGCTAGATAAGTGCACACTGAGGTGGATTGAAATCTAGCTGAATTTCTGGGCTCAAAAGGTTGTGATCAGTGGCACAAAGTCCAGTTGGAGGCCAGTCCTTAGTAGTGTATGCCAGGCGTTAATACTGGAACCAGTGCAGGTTAAAGCCTTTGCTTTATTATATATGTCCCAATAACTGGGACACTGAGACAAAGTGCACCCTCACCAAGTTTGCAGATGCTCCACAATTGGGAGGCATGATTGGCAAACTATATGATGGTGGGACTTGGGCAGTCTGGAAAAATGGGCTCAAAAAAATCTCATTAAGTTCAATAAATGCAAATGCAAGGTCCTCCCCTTGGGGAGGAACAACCCCAGGCACACACTTGGAGCCTACCAGCTGAAAAGAAGTTCTGCAAAGAAGGACCTGGGGATAGACACTAAATTGATCATGAGCCAGCAATGTGCCCTTGTGACAAAAGGGCCAACAGCTTCCTGGAAAGCACATTGCCAGGAGGTCAAGATATGTGATTCTTCCTCTCTATTCAGCACTGGTGAGATGTATCTGGAGTTCTGGGTCCAGTGCTGAGCTCCCCAGTAAAAGACAGACACAGGAATACTGGAGAAGGTCCAGCACAGGGCCATTAAGATGATTAAGGATCTGGAGTACCTCCCATATGAGGAGAGGCTGAGAGAGTTGTGACTGTTCAGCCCGGGAAAGAGAAGGCTCCAGGCGGGATCTTACCAGTGTGTGTAACTGCTGATGTGAGAGCATAAAGAAGACAGAACCAGGCTTTTCTTAGTGGTGTTCAGTGACAGGACAGTAGGAAATGGGAACAAATTCCTTAAATGTAGGAAAAAACTTTTTTTGCTGAAATGGTGACTGAACGCACGGGTTGCCCAGAGAAGTTGTGGTGTCTCCATCCTGAGAGATAGTCAAAACTCAACAGTACATGGCCCTAAGTAACCTGCTTTAGGTGACCCTACTCTGAGCAGAATTTGGAGCAGATAATCTGCAGAGGTTGCTTTCTGTCCCAGCCATGCTGTGATTGTGTGATTCTATACAGTTCAATTGACATTTGGAAAGCATGCATGCTCATGTCAATCTTTTCATCTTCCTTATCACCACAAAGATATAATCACCGCAAACCGAAATAATATTATTTGGAAAAAATGTCTCTAGTATCAAAGAAATATCTTTGGCAAATAATTATTTTCAACTGTGGGATGGACTTGAGGATATTTTTCAGTGATGTGCCAAGTAGCTTCATGGCTTCATATCAGTAAATAATTATGAGTCATGTAGACTGAGGGCAGGAAAATTGGAGAATCTTTTGGCAAGTGCAAGATTGGAGGAGAGGTGAGAGAAAGTAGGAGTGAAATAGAGTAAAAGACACATCATGACTGACCAGGTAATACCATTTCTTTAAGTGCATTTTCATTGTCTTTCCAATACTCCATTTCCTCTCTTTCATAATACAGTCTGTAAACACTTAGGGGAACAAACTCTGCCTTGTTTAGACAGTTAAAACTAAAACTGAAAGTAAAGTACTCATCTGGACCAACAACAAATCCTCCTTTCACTCTTGTTTTTAATGTGTCTATAGTAAACAGTTTTGGGTTTTTTTAGACTAAACAACCTCCAACTGATCTGTAGCATCCTAAAAAAGAAGTCTTAGCTAATTCAATACTGCACCATTTTCACATGACAAAAATCAATATCAGAATATGAAAAGCCTTAACTAAATCATCTGGATTATGGGTTTTAGCATATATTTTTGGTCCTTACCTCATTTCAGGTTTCACAGACATCAAGACTGATCATCAGGTTTTAACAGTAGCTCATGAGTGTTGAGTGATCTCCCCCTGCATCTTGCTAGAGTGAAACAAGGGTCTGCCCCCTTCCAAATTTCAAGCTTGCCTCTTCCTTCTGGATGTGAGACCCAACTGCAGTGATGACCTACTCATGTGCCCTCAGCCCCAAACATGAGCCCCTGCCAGGGCAGTGGAGCATCTCACTGCCCCATCATGGAGCTGGACACCTGGCTGGGAAGGTGACTCCCACTTCAAAACATATCTCAAACTTGGTTGGATTTTGCTGTCACTCACCTCTTCTATGTTCACTCACCGTAGAAATTCAGTAGAAATTTTCTATCTCAAGCTTTTGGTAATGTAAGTGATTTTAAAAAGACAAATGGGGTAAACTGCCAGTAATAAAACCAGCCCTCTCCCACCCAGCAGCTGTAAATATGACTCTCTTTTTTTTTCCTCCTTGTGTAACCTAAAACACAGCCAGGAATTGTTGCACAATTAATCTCTTTTTTTACTATCCAGGCTGTTTTAACCCTCTTTGCCATTTCCAAGAGCAGAAAAGAACTGAAAAGTTCAATTTTGAAGAATTTCTTTCTTAGATCATGACAAGGGCCCAAGGAAGGCCTGACAGTAGCTGTGTGAATCAGTCCCTGCAACTGTTCAGGATGATGATGAGGCAACTTCTGCTTGGATAGGGAGAGGATACACTCTGGGAAAAAGCACATCTATGTAGAAGAAAATGTTGTTTGTAATGCAATACAGACTAGCAGCTTGGAGGTTGGTCTTGATGTGTTTTGGACAAGATAACCACTGCAGTTATTCTGAAACCAGCAGAAGGGCTAAAATAATCTCCTTGAATGGGAGAAAACCAGTGCCTCTTTGGATCATTCATTACTTTTCCGAGCTGCTTCAGATTTAAACAAAAACCATTTCTTCTCTCAGGGAAGGGTCTCAGTCATTTTCTGCTCTAAGTCTGGAGCCTCCTGACAGGTTTGCTCCGGCATGACAAGACTTCCTCCATCTGCCAAGGCAAAGCTTCCTTTAAATGCCTCAGGTCTGTAGAAAACTTTATTGTACTAGCAGACATTATCTTTCATTGCTTAAACTGTCTTCCCACAAGAACAAACTATGCAGATTAGAAGGAGTTCATGTTGGGTTTATATTTGGGTTGGGGTTTTTGGCCAACACAACAGCATATTTCCAGGCATTGTGATATCTGCTAGCATTGGGGAACTAGTTGCACTCCTGAGAAATAAAGTAAGAGAGTGTAGTGGGTTGAACCTGGCTGGACGCCAGATGCCTACTAAAGCCTCTTGCCCTCCTCAACTGGGCAGGGGGAGAAAATATAATGAAAGGCACGTGGGTTGAGATGAGGACAGAGAGAGATCACTCACCAGTTACTGGCACGGGCAAAATAGACTTGACTTGGGGAAAATTAATTTAATTTATTACCAATCATCATCAGAGGAGGATAATGAGAAATAAAAACAAATCTTAAAACACCTTCCCCCCACCATCCCTTCTTCCCAGGCTTAACTTTTCTCCCAATTTTCTACCTCCTTCCTCCCAGCAGCACAGGGGGACAGGGAATAGGGGTTGAGGTCAGTTCATCACACGTTGTTTGTGCCGCTCCTTCCTCCTCAGGGAGAGGACTCCTCACACTCTTCCCCACACCAGCGTGGGGTCCCTCTAACAGGACACAGTCCTCCACCAACTTCTCCAACGTGAGTCCTTCCCATGACTGACAGCTCTTCATGAACTGCTCCAGCCTGGGTCCTTTCCATGGTGTGCAGTCCTTCAGGAAGGGACTGCTCCAGTGCGGGTCCCCCATGGGGTCACAAGTCCTGCCAGCAAACCTGTTCTAGTCTGGGATTCCCACAGGGTCACAGCCTCCTTCAGGCATCCACCTGCTCTGGTGTGGGGTCCTCCACGGGCTACAGATGGTCATCTGCTCCACCATGGACCTCCATGGGCTGCAGGGGGACAGCCTGTCTCACCATGGTCTTCACCACAGGCTGCAGGGGAATCTCCACTCCAGCACCTGAGCACCTCCTCCCCCTCCTTCTTCACTGACCTGGGTGTCTGCAAGGGTTGTTTCTCTTAAATATTTTCACTCCTCTCTCCAGCTTACCATCATTACTGATGGGCTCGGCCCTGGCCAGCAGCAGGTACATCTTGTAGCTGGCTGGCATTTACTCTGTTGGACACAAGGGAAGCTTCTGTCAGCTTCTCACAGAAGCCATCCTTGTGCCCCTCCCAATACCAAAACCTGTCCATGCAAACCCAATACACAGAGAGACAGGGCTTGCTACAGATTTGACTGTTCAGGGTAAGTTATAGTGATATAACTTATCTTTAGGTGAACCTTCAGGTTACTGCTGGGATCTCTCTGGCATGAAATGGTTCTGCGCATCTGGAGCTCCATGAGGGAGCTGAAGGGCACCACAGAAGCCCCAGAGGGGTGCCGTGTCCACTTTGTGGGGAGGAAGGTGGAAGAATTGCCCTGATATTAGCAGTGAGGAGCTGAAACAGAAATGCAACCCCACTCCCATAAGCATCAGCCTCTCGGGTTTCCTATTTGCTAGTGCATAAGACTTTTGACATAGGAAGATGGGGCTGAGACTGTGTTTGGCACACTGTGTAATGGGATGAGGAAGCAGCACAGGCTGCAACCCAAGAGGCTATTCACTCTTATGGCTTGCTAGGGAATGGAGCTCCTGCTAGGTGGCACATCTGAGGTTAAGGGTTGTGTTGCATTCTTCCAGAAAATGCCTGAGATGTGTTACAAGGGAGACTGAAGCAGAGGCCAGCTGTATCTACCTTGTGTTTAGTGTGGTATGTATGAGCAGCTGAAAGTCCAGGCTTAAGTCCTTGTGAGCTGGGGTCATGAATTGCACAAGATAACATTGTGACTATAGGAAGGAATTTGGAGATGAACCCAGATCTGTTTTGTTTGTCATAATGTGACAGCATCTCTAGATGGTGGTGCTGTTGGAGAAAAATATGTGCATATATTTACATGGATCTGAGCTACTATAGATGCTCCAATAAGAAAAATGTTTTAAATTAAGGGTTGTCTGTTTATTTCATGAGAGTGTGGTGTGATGCAAATAGCAAACATGTTGAAGACTAAAAGTACTTCTTAACAGAGTACTTGGAGCTCTGAATATTTTGGTATTCTCATCCTGCTGCTGCTCTGGAATCCACTCATAAAACAGTTTCATAGGAGCCTCTTTTCATTTTATATTCCTTTTGAGGTACGATTAGTTCTTAGAGGAAAGTGTTTTGTATTCAGATGTAAGTTCATAAGTCCAAGTCTATTTCTGCCCTTTTAACAGATTAAATAACCTATCTGCATGCCTGCTTTTAATGGTACAGTGCAACACATTTTTAAGTCATGCAAGATATATTTTTATGGGCCTAATTTGCTGGAAAGCTGCCAGAACTTCTTGTCTCATTTGAGTATGATGTTGTGAGAAACAAACATAAGGAAGAGAAGCTGTGGAAGATGAGATATCAATAGATCTACTAGGAGATTATGGGTAAAATTACACGTGTTTACTGAACATTCTAGACAGGTTTTTAGTCCTGGAAATAACATGTCTCTATGAATGGGAGGTTACACAGCACATAATGAAATATGTTTTCCTGACTAGAAGGTTTCATTTATATCTGTGCCAAAAATAAAATACCATCTGATTTACAGTTCTGTTGGCTGAACAAACTGTTTGGTGTGGAAACTTTGACAAATTTTATGGCCTTACTTTTCCCATTAAACATCTTTCTCTGTCCCCTGAAAACTTACTTTGTACTGAATTCAGTCGTCTTTATTCCTCCTTTCCTTTTGCTGCTGCTGAATTTGATGTCTTCAACACGGAGAGCTAGAGTTTCAGCCATTATATCTGCTTTTGTCATCAAAGTCTTCTTTCCAAGAGTAAGACTTTTCCCCCTGTGCTCTAAATTATTTTCCTTTAAAAAAAATATTTTATTTAGCACACTTTTTCTTTTGGACATCTCCATCTGTTTAAAGTCCTTCCAGTGCATTACCCTGCTAAAGGTCATCTACTTTTTGTGACTACTTTAGCCCTCATCATATCTGCTTCTGGACCATTGGTATCATTTAATGCCCCAGGTGAGATTTCAAGGGGTCCCATAGTTTCACTGTGTCTCTACTAATTACTCTTCTCTTTCTGTGCTCTAACAGGGACATTCTTGATTAGGACATACCCATTCACATTGCTGTGAATATCATGTAACTGACCGTGGTGGTTTCACCCACAGGTCCTGCATTCAATCCCCCCACCCAGTGAGATGGGAAGGGAATCACAACAAAGGGGTTGTGGATTAAAAATGAGGACAGGGACGACTCACTCACCAGTTATGGTCACAGGCAAAACAGACTCAACCTGTGGAAGAAAAATCAATTTAATTCATTACCAATCATCTCAGTAGCATAGTGAGACATAACTACCACATCTTAAGACACCTTCCCCCCACCCCTCCCTTCTTCCCAGGCTCAAATTACTTTGCTCCCAATGTCTCTACCTTCCCCCCACAGTGGCACAGGGGGCTGGGAATAGGGGTTGCAGTCAGTTCACCTCTTCCCAGCATGAAAGTCGCTCCAGTGGGTTGCAAAGGAACAAAGCATTCCCAGTGGGAATGAAAACAGTGGGCTTCCCATGGAATCATGGACCTCTTTGGGCACAGCTCCCAGCTTTGGCATGGGGACATCCATGGGCTGCAGACTGGCCTCTGGTCCAGTGCACCTTCTCCTCCCCTGGCTACGGGGGTCCACCCCCACTCTGGCATTGAGCATCCCTGGGGTTTCAATTCAGTCATACCTGACCTCAAGCCTGGCTTTCTGCTCCAGCGTGGAGTCCTCTATAGCCTACGTGTGGGGTGTCTGCTCTGCCATTGAGCTTCCATGGGCTGCGGGGAAAACTCCTTTATCTTCTCCTACTCCATGTGTGTTTAACTGAGTGTCTGAGGTTTTCTGTCCTTGTGAAAGACTGAACTGTAAGCCATTTACCTCAGGCTTTTTGTCACAAAGATCACTCACTCATGAAGATGGCTGCAGAACCACCAGGACACTGGCCTTGCAGAAAAGGGAAGCACCCTACTGAGCCATGTAGCAGTCAGTCATGTGAAAGGTGAAGCTGGTACTATGGAAAGCAAGTGCATATGTGTAAGGATGTGGATACTGCAAGTATGTGCTGTTGTCATAGAAACCACAGTCCTGAATGGGTATAAGAGGAGCTGTCAGGGCAGAAAAGCCCACGGTCACCCACCACTGACTGAGGGACTTGGACTCCTGAGACATTGCAGACCCTGATGGTGACTATTCTTGCAACTCTGTCCCCGCCGCTTGCTTGATTTATGCCTTTCTTATTGCTACTTCTCTATTTACTTCTGTTAATAACAATTGTTCTGGGCATATGGCATATGACCCCATCTGAGTCTTAATCTCATCCTTGGGATAATATCGAAACCTTCCTGACATTGTATTGGGACAGTCCTCTCCTCTCCTCCTCCTTCCTTCTGGCAATGAAGCTCTCTCTTTGTTTAGACCAATGGTCACTTTTTGTTCAGGTCAAGGGCCTCTCCTCCAGGTTCTCTCCACCTTCCTCTTTTCAAGACAGCCCTTCCTGTCACAAATATGGATTTGAGAGGTTTCTCTATTGCTAATTGGCTCAGCCTGGGTAGGGGCTGGTATGCCTTGGAGTCAGGGGAACTTCATGAAGCTTCTCACAGGGTAGCCCCTTCCCACACAGGCAGTTTTGCACCCCCCCGCCCCCCATCACAGCAATAAAACCGTGCATTTTAATGAGGACTTTCTTCTTCATTACAGATGGCTGGAATCACTATCAGTAGAAAGGTGCTGCTCAGAACATGTCCCTCAGGTACAGTAGGGTCCTGCAGGCACCTCTGTGTGTAATAGTTTAGTCACAGACCAGACTGACTTCACCAGAATTGTTCTTAATGTCTGATTTACTACATATTTACAAATGCAGTAATGGCTGGAGAATGGCAAAATTATGTGGTAGAAAGTAATTTGGTTACTGTATAATTATTTCGGTTCATCAAGAATGAAGTTACCAGACTTTTGCCAAAGGGAAAGAATGTTTTACTGTTTTAATTTCTCCTTCATATAACTGTGTTACCAATGTGTTTTAGTATTCTGCCTGTAAAAGACACTCAGAGAGGGTCTCACTTTTTCTGGATTTCTGGATGGAAGCATGAGACACCAGTCTTAATAAGAACTCAACACCACAAACTAGACACAGTCTCTGCTACTGCCAACACCACTTACTCAGAGGGTTATGCTCCTAAGTACTTAATTACAGTCTGGAGGCAGAGTTCTTATCATCCTGCAAAATCTAGCTCACAGATAACCCCTTTTTTGTTTTGTAGAAACCACCCACATCTGGCCAATTCTGAGGGCCTCTTCATGGTGACAAGACAATGAGCACTATCTTCAGTTCATGAGTCATAATAAACATACCTGATAAGAAAAAAAGCAAAACGAAAACCAAAACAAAGAGTCTGTCTATCAGATTTCCTTCTACTGGAAGAAATTGTTTGACATTTAAGTTCAATGGCAAAAAAGCCTTTTGCCATTGCTCAGCTTTGCTCCTAGTCTCAGTAATGAGGAGAAGACAACTGTGGGCTGCACTCTGGGGTACTTCGGCTGTTGATGTTTGCATACGCCTCAGTCCCCTGCCCTCTCTAACAGCACACTAAATGCACTAAAATGGGACCCTCTAGCGCTTCTGCCTGCTTCAAAACAGCACCAAGTGCCTGTTCCAGCTCCTTTTTGTTCTCCAAATAGGGTCACTGGGGAACTGTCCAGCAAATGAACGCTTTCTAAAATTAGGATGGCTTGGAGATTTCTTTTGTGCCGTTATGTCTGAGGCCCATCAGGGAGAGAAGAGAAATACTTGCAATTTTCAAGCTAGGACAAAGCTCAGTAATTCAGGACTGAACAATAATGAAAAAAAGAGGGAAATCACAAAAGAGAAAGCTGGCCACAATCATTATTACAGCCCCTGCAGCTGTTCACACCATGTTCAGTGCTAGAGATAATGTCCCAAAGAGCAGGGTATTAACACAGGGGACAGACCTTTAAGGACATTTGTACTTGGCAGCAAAAGTTCTCAGAGTCTGAATGTGATACATACAGAACTCTTAAAATCATGGCACAAGTATTAAGACAACTCAGGAATTCTTAATTTTTATCTACTTCCTGCCCCTGGCAGCACAGGGAGTTCAGTGCTGGTGAAATGAATGTGGAAACAACTGTCTCAATCTGTCTAGCACAGGACTTTGGCTCAAGCACCATTTTCCTAATTTCAGTGTCTCGTGCTGGTTCTTGCCTTGACAACTGCCTGGGGAGGAATGCTGCAAAGCACCATGACAGATCTCTCCTCCTCTTCACTTTAGGGCAAACTGTTAAAAAGCTTGAGGACAAGATCAACTCAGCACCTGTTTGAATCTTAGGTGAGTGTCATTATCTTAAGGGGCTGTGGTCTGGGAGATGTTACAGTCTGATGAAAGCACTGGGAATCATTACACTTATTTCAGTCAAGCACAGAGTAGTCTTTGGCCAGATTGTCTAGACTTAGATAATTTTGTGCAGAATGGGGCTGTTAATGGACATTTTGCTGATGGACAACTCTTTTCCCTGACAGTGTCCACAAGTGATTCCTTCCTTCTGCCTCCTTAATAAGTGCAATGTTAAAAACATTCTGTGTAAATAGTCCATAGGTGGACTCTGTTATCACAAGCTCCCTCCACTGTACTGGCTCAAGAGAGCACAAGACTCTTGAAAGTTCATATACAATTATATAGGAAGAATGTAACTTTGTGCAGAAATTATTTTCTGTTATGTCAAAAGCAGTGGTGATTAATTATGGCTCAGAATGGTCAAGTTTCTGGTCTTGCCAGGAACAATTTTTTCTTAGTTTGGAATCAAATATAAACATTTTTTTCCAAAATGAGAGTGCATGTGTGCGTATGCCTGCTTTTCTGATCCATTTTTTCACTGATAGCATTTTGGGTAAGAAGTATTTCTCACTTCATTTTCACATAAACTAGTAAAAAATTACTATGAAGACTGGCATTTTACCCACACGTGACTCAGGGATGCTGTTCTGCCCCTCTGCAAAGCAGCAGTGTGTTTGTGTACCCAGAGTTGCAAAACTGAGGTTGTTGGCTTGGATCAGGCACCAACTAGGACAAGCGTTTGTGGCTGGACTAGGGTACACTATAACATTGGTTCCTGTTGAAAATAAAGACAAAGGCACACACTACAAGGGTGTATTATATCATCATCAGATGGTTCATATTATTCCCTGACAAAATAATGCATCAGTATTTATTATAAAAACTAACTGATTTGGTCCCGTGTCAATTTTATTTGCCATCAATACTGTTTCAGTTTTTGGTGGAACTGTGCCAACTTTTCCTGTTCTACTTGCTCCAACCAAGCCCTTGAAAGCTGACTTTCACAGGCTGTCTGTGATTAGACAGTGGGGTCTCTGTAAGTGTGGTCTCATATGAGCAGCTGTATGTTTTTTCTGTAGAGGGAACTTGTCATTAAAGAACTGAGAAGATGAGTGGGTGGTACCTTGGGCTGTTTTTCTTTTAATTTGGCCCTCGTTTACTTTAGACAGTATGAAGAAGTCCACATTAGCTGATGGTGCCCACAATTCACTTGTACTGATGAAGGCAGCTTGACAGCTGCATAAATCACTGCTAGATACCACTAATAGATTGCTGCATACGAATTTGTAGAGGACCACCCAAGCACAGCTTGGGGGCGGCCTGCAGTCACACTAGGCTTGTACATAAGTACAGTAATGCAAATTTGCTTAACTCTTTGTTAGCACTTTGTATAGTTTTCCTTTTAAGGAAGGTATTGCTGTTTCTCCACTGTTCTTATGCTTATTTGCTAGACAGGTGAAGAAAGTTGCCAGTATCCAGTGCCTCCTACCGTCAATAGTTGCAGGTTTGAATTAAGTTTTATTTGTTTGTTCATGGAGCGATATCATCTAGCTTCCTTATCTCAAATTGTACAATCTGGTGGGAGGGAGAAGGAGAGTGAAAGGGGTGGCAAAAGACAAATGGGCTTCTCACTCAGTGTAGATACTTCTTTTACACTAGAGAGAAAAGCTTGGGCAGGGCAAAAGAATCATTAAATAGCTACAGTATGCTGCCCGTCTAACAGCAAGGAATTGTATCCTGCCATCTGTAATTAAAGACACAATGGAGGTCAGGACTTGGTAACATACCTGTCAAAAGGAATAATACAAGAGCACAGGAACAGGAACTTGCTTCTAGTGGCTGTATGTGCAAATCTCAACAAGGAGTTTAGTTGCTGCATTAAAAGCTAAATAGCTATTGATCCATTGCTACCTGACATGAGCCAAGCCCTGGGGAGCATTAATCAATAGCAAGGTTATGTTATTCATTACGGGACATGGGATTACGAGTTGCAAAGCCTGATTCTTATCAGATGCTCTGTGTCATCTGCAGGGCTCTCTAGGGCTGCTGTGCTGCACGGCTACTGGCCTTATGGCTTTCTGCAGTGGCAGCGGTAATGGATTCTTGACCTTTTGGCTAATGACTATGGTATCAGCAGCTTTATTGTTGCCATGTGCTTTATTAGGGAGTACTCTCCTCACTTTAAAAACATTACATACTTGTGCTAACAGAACTCACTCTTCTGGCATTCCCTTCTCAGCCTGCTGTGGTGCTATCATGGTAAAAAAATTCATGTCTTTTCCCCCAGTATAACATTAATTAGAACGCCAATAAAACAACAACAACAACCTGAAAGATTTCTTCCTTATTCTTATCCTCTAGTTGTTACTAGAGACAGGAGTATCTCAAATACATATTTCCACATGCCACTCACACAGGCTGATCCCTAAACTGAATGGACATATAGAGAGTCAAAACTTCATAAATGTGTGTTTTTGCATATATTTACCATAAGAGTTTGCAAAATTACAATTAAAAGATAGCTTTTTAGTACAAACAGTAATTTGTATCAGCATTTTCTAAGGCTGAGTGTATGATCATGATAAAAGTAATGACGTGTGTGCGTGTGTGGATGTGTGGATGTGTGCATGCACACATGTCTGCATTGAGACCGTCTGACCTGTCTTGTGGGGAGGAAGTAAAAATCACAAACAAGTGTTGTATAACTCTTGTGAGGAGGTCAGCAAGGGAATTACTCTATGTTTCCTTTTTTTTCCCTTTGATGGCCTTTAATTTCTTATCATACCCATTTCCATGCTAGCATCTGGAAATTCCCTCTTTGTATCAAGAAGTTCTATTTGAGTAGGTTTTGGCATCTGAAAGTAAATTAAAATCTCTTCTGGGATGAGTACCCTCAGCATCACAGTGCCCTACCCCCAAAGTCTCAGTCTGAAGGAGGTAAGTAGAGAGGAAAGAAGACAGCCTGCAAGAACTGACATGCTTGTTCACACCTGTGGGGAAAAAAAAAAAGGAAAAAGGAATTTGAGCAAATATTCACACTTACCTAAAGCTTTTTCCTGTTTAAAAGAGGCCTTTGTTTTCCAATCAGAGACCAGCAATCATACTTTCTGACTTAGAGTCACTCATATTCCAGTACTGGATATGATAAAGTAGTATGTATAATTGCACTGACCATTAACAAACAGGTGATCTGTCAATCAGGAATTTTAATTGCAGGTAAAAATACTCCAGAATTCTACTAGCACTGAACTAAGCAGACAGATGTCCTTAAATCTAAAGTTCATTTAGTGTATATTTTCTTGGCAGTAATGAGTTACATGTACCGTCAGCTATTTTTCGTATTATGCCAAATCTCAACATCACACCTTACCTGATGATGAAAGCACAAGTGGTTTTGATAAGTCTAAAAGGCCTTCATCAGTTTTAAGAATTTGCTACATTCCCACACACAATTATGTGTTCTAAGAAACTGGCAAATGGGTGCAGCTACAAATGACAGCAGGGGTGCTAAACAGGGTGGCAATGAATGCCATGCCAGCTTGCCATTTGTTGACTTGATACCTCTAAAGTAAAGAAAACCTATTATTTAAAAAAATCCAAACAAACAAAAAACAACAACAAAAACATAAAACATACACTTGTGTGCATCTGGTTTGGTTTTATTTCCTTAAAATTAGATTTTTTTCCTTCTCCACTCACAGGAAATATATTTAGGAACAATGTCCATCTTGGAATGACATGCAGTGGTATGGCATGCTGACACCTTTTGAAATCTGTTTACATTCTACTAGTCAATAGTTGCTAAAATGTTCCTGGAATGAAAAGTGTTTTTTATCTCTTGAGTGTTCAGACCTTTGCATCCAATTATAGTACTTTCTTATACTAACAATTAACGTCCAAACTGCCCTAATGGCTAGGACACCTATTAGCAGAGAAAAAAAAAAAAAAAAAAAAAAAAGAAAAAAAAAAAAAAAAGAAGCTTAAATGAACTTGTGGAGTGGAATGCTGTGTTCTTCAAGACTGCCTCGGTGTTTTCCTGACTGTGGTTTCCTGGTGCTGAGCTCAGAGGGGCTGGGCTGCCGCTGAAAGTGACAGCCAGGCTCCAGTGCTGGTCCCCTTCCTCCTGGCGGCTGCTGACACTATTGCACCTTTATGAGGTGGCATTTCTTGGCTTTAACAGTAAAGCTGTTGCAGTTTCAGGTATGCACCAAGATGATCCAGAAGGTAATTTTACATAGTTTTGTTTCAGGCATTTCTTGCCTAGCACAAAAGACCCAGAAATAAAGTAGTAAGTTTTGAGTCCTCTCTGCTGCAGCATCTGTAAAGAAAATTTTGCCTCAGCTCCAGAGCAATTCCCTGGGTTGAGAGGTTTGGTCACAATGTTCCTTGCCAGTTGTGGTGGCCTCAGCTACAAGACAGGCTCTTGTCTGGCTTGGGTAGGATCTTCCTGTCCTCCAAAGGCCGTGGCTGGGCCTTGGTGGGACAGCGCTGTTGGTAAGAGATGATGAGCTGTGCTTTCAAGGGACCATGG
Organism: Antrostomus carolinensis; assembly: GCF_000700745.2. NCBI lineage: Eukaryota > Metazoa > Chordata > Aves > Caprimulgiformes > Caprimulgidae > Antrostomus > Antrostomus carolinensis. Next base: position 22,758 of record NW_010305602.1, on the reverse strand, counting down.
ATCCAGCCAACCCACAAGGCTGGTTTCTCTAGCTACTGAGCTGGCTGTTTAGCCTGTCTGAGCTTATGACCTTGGAGTTTCACCGGTGACGCTGCTCAGGCTCTTGCATCTCTGTGGGTACCCTTCCCACCACTTGAGAGTGCTTGGTGGGAGATCATGAACCCAGAGGACCATCAGTGCAGTGACACAGGTACAGACTGACAAGATATGGGGCAGGCACCAAACTTTTTTACTCAATGTTGCTCAGTCTGCCCAACTCAAAGAAGCTTTGGTAGTTAACCCTCTTGACTTGTCACCCTTAATATGGCTTATGCAGGTAAAGCTGAGTCTTGCCAGACATGCAAGGGAGCCAGTTACATTAGCAAGAACTGCAAGTTTGCATCATGACTTACGTGAGTGTGAGCTCGTCTTGGAGCTGTGCAAATGTTCCAAAAACTCTGGGTGCTAGGTCTGTGCTGCAGTAAGCCTGCCTTCACCAGGAGATCAAGAAAGGCTATTTCAGGGGTATCCTCAACTGTATGTTACTATATAGGGCTTATAGTCTTTATACCCTTTGTGAACTGGATGATGGACAGCAAATAATTTTTTGTCAAGTATAAAGCAACAGTCAAAGAATTCTGAGCAGAATTTGAATTTATATGCATTCTGAGTCTTTAAAATTATTTATTATTTTGTACTACTTGCCCAGTAACTCCTATAGATAGTTCTTTGCAACCTTGTGATTTACAAACTGTCGCTATGAATTCTTTAATGTTCAAAATCTGAGCTGTGTTCGTCAGCATTTTTTTGGTTGTTTTTTTTTGAAAGAGCTCACGTGGTCATACATTATCACATCATACAATATGTCTCTTTTTCCTGGTTGGACAATAGTTTTTAAATTGATGGAGTCAGTTGTGTTTACCAGCTCGAGTATCAGAGTCCACAAGCATTTCCTAATTTCCACACAGAAATTGGTAGCATCACCAGCATTCCCCCGAGACAACTCAGTAGCATATCTGAGACCAACAAAGAACAAGGCACCCATTGCAGATCTAAGATGACTTCTGCTTCTCAGTTTGAATTAATGTTTCTGGAAGGGTTTTGAGCTCAAGTCCTGTGGCTATCCAAAGCTATGGCACTGCCTGCCAGGGTGAGTATTAGGATCCAGCTGGCTGCTTTCTGCTAAATGCCTGTTTAATGAGGCAGCCCAGCAGCTGCTCTGAGCTCTTGCATTTCCAGATGCATTGTTTTGGTGTGAGAATCACTATGTTCCAGTAATTAAAATTAGGAGGTGGTCAGAAACACTACCTGAGCTCTGTGAGTGCAAAAGCAACAGCTTGCTTAACTGAGCAATAATTGGAAGTTTTAACTCAAAGCATCTTTACAAACAACCTTTGCTGATGACAAAGGATTAGTTGCAGTCCTCTGTTGTTACCTCATGGTTCATCCTTGAAAAAGTGGAGACAGAAAAGAGCAACAACAGATCTTATTTTAGCTATCAAGAAACCAGGTGTTTTTTTTAATAATTTTTGAGAAGCTAATGATAAAGTAGCAAATATTGAGAAGTGATTAACTCTACAACATGTTGGATCCACTTAACGGCCTCTTTAATACATGATTTTAAAAGCTTTCTTTGTAACAAAAATAAGAAATGGTAAAATTAACATCAATATGGTCTGTATAAAGGCTCTTGTTTTCTTTTAATTCTTTTTGGTGTGTGTTTTTTTGTCATTAGATCTCAGCTAATCTCTCATATCTTGGAGCTGATTCCTACTGACAGGGTGGAAGGAATAAAAAACTCCCACTGTCTTGGTGATAAGTTATCTAAAGAAAGATCACTCGTTACACAAACTTTCTCTGTTCATCCTTCTCGGATGTTTTGAGCTTTAGGGAGGATTGAAAGGAAAAAAAGGCAAAGAAGAATGCATGCTAAAACTTTAAAGTGTCCTTTAGGAAGGAATGTAGCTAAGTACATTAGGCTTATTCTATTCTCACTTACACTAATATAACCCCAAAAGAACTACACAGGATTAAAGAGAACAGCATCAGTGTAAAACCAAGATAAGGGAGAGAGAAAATCAGTCCCCAAGCTGCTTTTAAATACATTGAAGTTGCACCTAACTGGCTCAGGCTTTTCACAGATTCTTTTATATGACTGCTGCACACCGTGCAACCTGAGCACAAAGAAACATCGAAATTGAAAGATGGACCCAAATTCTAGCGCTAAAACTTGTGAATGCTGCAGAAGTACAGATCTCAGGTTTGCTGCCAGACCACAGTCGTATCATGACATTAGCCAAGTTTCAAGGTCCAAAACCATTTATCTTTTAAGGAGGTTGCAACAATAGGAGAGATCAAACTTTGTTTCTTGTACTTATTTCTCTTTAATATGTAGTTTTATCAGTGAACTTTCCGAAGCCTGTGTTGATATTATTTCAGCAGAAGCACATCAGTATAATACTACTGAAATCACAGGAAGTTCATCAGTTAACCCAGCCCCACATACACAAATTGTAACTGCTTCCCAAATCAGGATTTTACTTGAGCAAATTGATAACTTTGAAATACTTTGTGAGGAAATAACTATAAATGTCCAAAAGCTGCAAAGTTTTTAAACTCAGTTTGTTAAATATTTTTTGATCTTGTTTACAGCTTTTGTGTCTTGTAAATGCCTATCAATTTTACTAAAATTCCACTGAAAACATATTTCAGCTGATTATGATCTTAACTGTCCCTGCATGATCCAAACTTCACTTGCAACAAGGGTCTAAAACCTGTGCAAATCTTAGAAAGGCTTCCAGCAAGCCCAGAACTTTCTAACAGAACATAGGACATCTTATATGTGTTGTTAGCAATCTCTCACTCTGCTTGGGAAAGTCTAGGATTCAATATAGTTCTAAGACGAGGCTGCTGGTGAACACACACCAACAGTGAATTGTACAGTCAGTATGTCTAACTGTAGATAGATATTTCTGTGAAAAGGTAAATCTTTGAGAGGTACTACAGAAAGGTAGTTTGAATTTTGTACACAAGTCCTGGAACTCACTCAGACCTCACTCTGCGGATTCCTTGTTACTGAGAACTATATGGAAAGTTTTCTTGGACTTTGTTTTCCTCCAGTGCTGCATAAAGATTGGTGTCTAATATCTTCCAAATTAAATAACAAGTTTGGTATCCAAATATTAGGTCCAAAACCTACGTCCAACGCAATCCAGAGGAAGCTGGATCATCTTCAGAAGTGGTTAAAGGGGTGAAGCCAAAGCTGACAACATCAAAGGCATGCTCTGATTCTCTTCGATATCTGGTGAAAGGATGATAGCATATCTTGGGAAGTCTCTTCTCCTTGAGGATACAATCTCATGCCCTCCTGTAAACATCAGATACTTGCACCTTGGCCAAGGAACGAATCCACTACAGGAGGTCAGATAGTCAGCAAGGAGTTGGAAATTTCTGCCTTGTGGTAAGGAAGGAACATATTGTTATCGTTAGATTATTTGAACAAAGGGAATAGCTGACTCACTCTCAAAGTGGCGTTACTTGTATTTACAGCTTCCTTGTCCTTGCTGACCTCTGAATTTCAGGAAGCAGCGTGAAAAGTAAAATGAGACATTACAGAGTAAATGCTATAACTTAACATTTGAAGCAAATTACGTTCAAGAATCAAGAACTTGCAATGAGGGTGATGGTGGGACTGAAGAAGCCCTCAATAAATCTTGAAATTTCAATGTCAAAAGGCATACTCAGCAATTTAGGCTAAACCCCATAATGATTATAAGAAAAACCTGAGAGATACCTGAGAGACATTATCCAGCAATTCTGGATGTCAATGGTAAAAACAGAGGCGCTTATTACCTAAGTTATGCCACAAGCCCTTTGGACACACAGAGGCAGCTGGTTCCAGACAGTACTTCAGGAAAACACTTCTGGTGCAAAACCTCTTGTAAATCTGGGCCACAAACTTCTCAACAGCAAGAAGTATAAGCTGAAATTTCTGGTGAGAAAATAAACCTCTTTCTGTGCTTCCATGTGACATGCACTGTCAAGGTGGTGCGGTTCGTTACCAGCTTGCCACATATGGAAAAAGTGGTTGTGGAGATTCCAGCTTTTCCTTGTGCACTCAGAACAGTTGTCTACACATGGACTGCTATGACAACAGGGTTGCCAACTGGATTACTGCAACACTGGAAAGAAAAAAAATGTCTTTTAGCAAACGATAAAATATCCATCCGTTTCTCAGCAAGTATCAGAAAAAGTCAGAAAAGGAAGGTCAAAGAAAGTGTACCCACACTGGTGGGCAAGACTGGTGAACTGGTAACGATGGACAAGGAGAAGGCTGAGGTACTCATTGAATTTGTTGCCTGAGTCTTCTCTGGCAACCTCTCTTCCCACACTTCTTGAGTGGATGGACCACAGGACAGGGACTGGGGGAGCAAAGTCCCTCCCACTGTAAGAGAAAATCAGGTTCACAGAACTTGAATATGCATAAGTCTATGGGACCTGATGAGATGCATCCAAGAGTCCTGAGGGAACTGGCTGATGTTGTTGCCAAGCCACTCTCCATGACATTTGAAAAGTCATGACAGTCAGATGAACTTTCCACTGACTGGAAAAAGGGAAACGTTGCACCCATTTTTAAAAAGGGCAGAAAGGAGGACCCTGGGAACTACCGACCTGTCAGCCTCACCTCTGTGCCTGGGAAGACCATGGAACAGATCCTCCTAGAAGCTATGCTAAGGCACATGGAAGACAGGAAGGTGATTCAAGACAGCCAGCAAGGCTTCAGCAAGGGCAAGTCCTGCCTTATCAACCTAACAACCTTTTATGATGGAGTGACTACATCAGTGGACAAGGGAAGAGCTATGGATGTTATCTCTCTGGAATTCTGTGAGGCCTTTGACATGGTCCCCAACAACATCCTTTTCTCTAAATTTGAGATATCAATTTGATGGATACACTGTTCGGTGGATGAGGAATTGGTTGGATGGTTACACCCAGGAGGTAGTGGTCAAGGGCTAAATGTCCAGATGGAGATAGGTAACAAGTGGTGTTCCTCAGTGTTCCATATTGGGAGCATTACTATTTAATATCTTCATCAATGGCATAGTGGGATGGAGTGTGCCCTCAGCAAGTTTGCAGATGACACCAAGCTGAGCAGTGTGACTGACATACCTGAAGGACAGGATGCCATCCAGAGGGACCTTCACAAACTTGAGAAGTAGGCCTGTGTGAACCTCATGAGGTTCAACAAGGCCAAGTGCAAGGTCCTGCACCTGGGTCAAGGCAACCCCTGGTATCAGTACAGGCTAGGGGATGGAGGAATTGAGAGCAGCCCAGTGGAGAAGGACTTGGGGGTAATAGTAGTTGAAAAGCTGGATAAGAGCCAGCAATGTCTGCTTGCAGCCCAGAAGGCCAACCGTATCCTGGGCTGCATCAAGAGAAGCGTGGCCAGCAGGTCGAGGGAGGTGATTCTGTCCCTCTACTCTGCTCTGGTGAGACTCTATCTGGAGTACTTGTGTCTAGCTCTGAAGTCCTCATCACAAGAAAGACATGAATCTGTTGAAGTGGGTCCAAAGGAGGGCCACAAAAATTATCGGAGGGCTGGAGCACCTCTCCTATGAAGAAAGGCTGAGACAATTAGGGTTGTTCAGACTGGAAAAGAGAATGCTCCAGGGAGATCTTGTTGCAGCCTTTCAATACTTAAAAAAAATACTATAAGAAAGATGAAAACAAACTTTTTAGCAGGGCATTTAGTGATAGGACAATGGGCAATGGCTTTAAACTAAAAGAGGGTAGATTTAGACTAGATATAAGGAAGAAATTTTTTACAATGAGACTGGTGAAGCACTGGAACAGATTGCCAAGAGAAATGGCAGAAACTTCATCCCTGGAAACACTCAAGGTCAGGCTGGATGGGGCTCTGAGCAACCTGATCTAGTTGAAAATGTCACTGCTTACTGTAGGGAGTTAGGACTAGATGACCTTTAAATGTCCCTTCCAAGCCAAACTATTCTATGATCAGTCAGTAGGAATTAAAAAAACTCTTTTATCCTGACTGTAAAACCATTCCTACCTGGTACATAGAAGAAAAGATAACGTGACTGGCCCCAGGGCACCCAAATCTGCCTCCTGTGGCTGACCCCAGTTGTGACTTGCGGACACACCTGAGCTCTGTCACTCTCCTGCCCTGTTCAGGCTCCCAGATAACACTGAGGAGCTTTTACAATGCTTGGCCTTTACCCTACTGCATCTCACACACCAAGGTGTCTTAAAGAGCAACACAGACCATATCCATCCCAGTCCTTAAATTTCTTGAGACCTTGCCCCATCCACGTGACTGACCATAGAAAACAGAAGTGACTGTGCCCAGCTGCTCTGTGTGACTTGGTGGGTAAGTAATAAAACTGAATCACCTACATCACTTAACATCATTATCACCATTATCAGTCAGTCATCTCAGCCAGCTGATTACCCTTGGTCAGTCACCTTGGTTCAATAAAACGTGGCAGAGATTTCATGGCTCTGATGGACCTGCTATAGAATAGCTATTAAGATTCCAAGTGTTTTCTGTTTTCCTTTTGTTCATAAAAAATAACATGACCTTTTAATATTTAACATAATTATTTATGGTTTTTATCAAGCATGAACTTTACCGGGAGAACTCTGTGTTTGTATTTTAGTAGCATTTTAATTGCAATCAACAGCCTACATGTAAATTGTTGCTTGAAAAATGCTTCCTGCTGTACCATACTAATTTCTGGAAATAATACCAAACTGGGATACCAGTTCAATGTTGTTTGAGACATGAGTGCTGAATCATGACCTCACACTACATTCTATTTCTAATTCATAAGATAACAGATTACAGTTTTGTAAAAAATAATATTTCATATGTTTTTATTCAATTCCATCTCCTCCTCAGCCAAGGTGGCAGAAGAAAGGGAGGACACAGGGTTGATCCCTTTTTCTGAAAGAGTAAGTCATCCCTTGACTAAAAACAGTTTTATGTGCAAAGATGTACACTACCTCCTTTCTTCTTACATGGGATTTCATTGTTTATCAGTGAATCTCTACCAGAGTTCTGTACCTGCTCCATGTTCCAAGCTGCAAATGTATCTTTAACACCTGTACACCTAAAGAAGGAAAAGATTTTGGGAGCTTCATGTTTTCATCATGCCCAACTCCCGACAACAGAAGACAGGGATCTTCCTGAAGCCAGAGAGCACAGGTGAAATGAAGATGCACTTGGAAACTGCTGATTCTGGAATACATTACAAAAACAAAGTAATGCCACAAGAATCATCTTGTCCAATGACAAAAACACATAAAGACCAACTCTGCAAAGTTTGAGCAAAGTCTAAGGCATCCTGGGATTCAAAAGGCCCTGGGTTAACACTGGTGGCTTCACTGTCATTAGGAGCCCCATTCACTGAGACTGACATTTGGGATTAATGAGTGGCCTGCCTTCTCTGAGGGATCAGCTCAGGGAGCTGGTCTGAAGACTGGCAGCATGCTGCCTACACAATACTGTAATACAACATTATACTGACATCTATTATAGATGTAAAATTTGTCTCTGCCTTTTTTAGCCATACATGAACTTCACTTTTTACTGTGAGTGGGGAAAAAAAGAAAAAAGAACGCTCCTAGGTAAACAGGTAGTGGGCACAGCTTTCTGAGATTGCTGCAATTAGAAAAGCCTAAATGATCCTAATCAGATTTAAGAAAATGACATGCAAAAAGAAGCTTAGCTAAGTAAGCCAGCTCTCTTGTTTTCCACTGGCAAAAATGATGAGTGGCAGCACAAGACTTCATTTCCTTTCCACTTGTTCCTAATCCTTTGTTTAGGAATCCTTCATTGTTGTGACAAAGGTTTCTTTACCCCTATCAAAGCAAAATTGCTCTTCAACATGATTCCACCTAGTTGATATAGTGGGTGTGGGAATAAGAGCTGCCAAATGAGACACTATAGTGTGTTAGGCAGTCAGGCATTTTCATAAGGCTTTTATCCCATTGTGATGTTATTGTGAGATTTAGCCTCTGCTTGGGTTTCAGTGCCAAGAACTACAAGACTTTCTCTGCAGTCCTTTAGCATAGGAACCAGAGTTCAATGACCTGTTTGACAGAAAGTTTAAAAAATGCTGCTAAGCATTTTATGCTTATTGTTGGTAAGTAATCAGGGAAAAAGAACTAGGGTGGCAAAAATTAAGAACCCTTGTAGCTGCAAAATTATGCTGTGATGTTATTGCTAATTTTCCTTATGTATACTATAACGAGGAACATACTAAGGCTGCATTTTTCCTTCACATTCCTCTTTTCCACACAAGGTGTAATACTTCCTTGACAGTTATTTATTTTGAAACCACTCCTTTGAACAAGTAATCACTTTTAAGCCATGCCTGTAGTCTGCTAATGGCTATTTAACACCACCTGTGCAATCATTCCAGCAATCTGCCTCTGTCACTCTTGACACTAGAAAGTACAAAACAATAAGATCATAAAGCCTCCCCAGGCATAGGTGCCATGCTGCTCCCAGTCTCACCTTTGCAAATCTGGACTAAGATCATTGATAACAATGGGACTGTTAAGAACTGACCTCAGCTTTATTGAGAGCAGGGTCTGTAAGGCATAATAAATTTCCCCTATATTTCACACCAGAATAGAGGTGCAGTGAGGCTGATCAACTGCAAGAGCAGCATTGTTCTAAATTCCCTCATGTGAGGACTATGCAGGTGCAGTTAGCTTGGCTTCACTTCATATTTTTTAGGGTTAAATTAACTGACTTTCTTTGGAGAAGTTAGTACCAGCACTTCTGTATTTTTACACCAACGTCAGACTCAAGGCAGGGGGAACGTTCAATTTTACTTTCTGGGCATCAAGACTGGATTCCTGTTGCTTGCTCCTGTGAGATGCTGAACACCTCTTTTGAATTGTGCAAAAATTATTGAACATCTGTCAGAAGGTGTTTAGCACTTTGGGGAGACTGAGCTGACGTGCACCTCTTACTCCTGTTAATAAGCTCCTAGTTCAGCTAACTGTACACTGCACTTTTGGGTGGACAAAGGTTCCAGTGTTCAATGCACTTCATCTAGGTGACCAACCTTTAAAAATACCAGTTGATTGAAAGGGTACAATTCTCTCCCACTAGTAAATGGCTAGAGCTGCATATGAATCTGCAGAAATTTCAGCGTCTTTCACTTTTAGGGTTTGTTGTTGTTGTTGTTGTGTTTTTGTTTTTGTTTTTTGCAAGAGAAGCTCCATAATCATAAGGGGTTTGTTACTCACGGCATACTCCTGATTCCTCCCTGTAAAAAAGGCTTATGGCCTAATGTCAAGAATGTACCTGTAAATGACTAATGCCTCGCTACTCCTGCCCTTGCCATACATGTTCTGTTTTAAAAGGGCATGAAAGGTGTGAACAACTGATACTTCCAGGCTTGCTTCAACACTTACTGACTGGTCTTTCATGCCAATGTAAATCACAGACATATGGGAGTCTGTACAGACTAGTGTGAAATCAGTGTAACTAAAGAAGGGGACAGTGCTTCCTGATTCACATCCCCATTTCAGGTTAGATTCAAATCACTGTTTCAACTGGGAATGTTCTTCAGATTCCAAGGCCAGACTCCAACAGGTGTTGTTATTTAAAATAATGACAATTCAAATTAAATACTGATTTTATTTTTTTTTTTAATTAATGTGATTACAAAAGTTTTTCATATTCAGACAGTCTTTCTGGATGAGATTTCTGAGATGAAATTTTTTCCCCAACATTTTGTTTAATGAAATAAATCGATGATTTGCTTTATTTGGTGATGCTTCAAGATGAACTCTTAGTCTGAAATAATTTAGGCTTTTCCATAAGGTGGGAACTTGGTTTTCTAAGTGAAGAGAGCCTAGATATTGAGGCAGACTGGGATGTAGCAGTGCTGTGGTGGACAGTGTGCATGTTATGCAGGATCCTAGCTAAGTGAGCACAAGGCAAAAGAGATATAAAAATTATGCGACATAAAAAATATGAAATGTTTTGAGCCACTCAGTCCTCTGCACAGGGGGTTTGTCCTGTGATTTTCCTTACTCTTTCCAGTGCCTAAAATAACCATATCATTAGACTGAGTTTCCCCTCCCTCTTCCATCCAAAGGTTATATTTGTCTAACAATGCAAGATTTGAGTCCTTCTGTCTTCCAAACTCCTATCATAGCATGCTTTCTCATAACACATTGCTTAGTGCACTGTAATAAATCTTTTTGTCTCTCTTGCCTTCATCCAACTATCCTCACATTGCATAGGTCCACCTGTTTAACAAGCATCTTCTTCCATGTGGCCCTCACGCATCCTGCAGCCTTCCCAAACCTAGTCCTCACCTAGACAAAGTCCTCACTAATTTGATTTTTGGTGTCTCTTAAAACTCTCTGATGCTAGCCAAAAACTTCATTCATTTGTACAGACCATCTCTTCACTACTCACTGATCATTTCTGTCTATCACTGAACTGTGACTTCCTGGGGCAGGAACTAAATTTTCTTCAGTAAAGAGGCTAGTGTAGCAGCTTGAATCACTGTTTCAAAAAGAAATGTTTCAGATCTAAATGCTAGTTTGGGATAATAAATACAACACTCACCAATGTCCACAGACAAAACTAAATTTAATGAGATTTAGATTTCTCACTTTTCCTTTTTATCCAAGTTTTATCAGATTTTTGTTCTAATTTCTCATCATTGTCTCCCCAAAAATGAAGGTGTTCTGCTAAAAATGACTTCTGCATATATCATTTATATGTGTATCATGCCTCACAGAAGTGAGGCAAAGGAGGTTGAGTGGATACTACCAGCTGAGAGACTCAATTTCAGGAGCAAACTTGAGAGATTTAATAATACTGAAAGTTGTTAAAACATTGTTGAGTATTTAAATTCTGATAGACTATACTTATAGCTTACAAAAGCAGCTACGGTGTTGTTGGATAAATGAATGAGTTTTTCCTGTGAGTCAAACAGTCTTTGTTCAGTGGATTTTTACTTTGGTGTATTGATCTGTGCCAGAGGAAGCACGGGTGCTTGTAACACAATCCCACATCATCAGAAAAGGAAGAATAAACAACAAGCATTCGCCCATTAAATGCTGTGGCTAATTTTGAACATTTCCTTCTATTTGAAATATTGCTTGTTTCATGAACAAAACTCTGTCTGTGTTAATCCTAGTTTTCTCCCTCAGGGACTTAATGGCAATCTTGGTGTTTTGGAGTTTGGAAAGCTCCAGATTGCACCTGGACATCAACTAGGGTAGATGCTATTTGCAGGTGCAGTATATTCAACCACTCCATGCTCTTTTACTAACTGTTTTTTTATGCCTGTGCTGTGGCGTCCTTCGAGAGTAAATGGTCCAGATACATCTCTGGTTTCATTGTGACACTGAATTACAATTCAAAATAGCATGGGAGGAGTAACACACAGGCCCATGCTTCTTCTCTGCTAAATGTTTTATGAGAAGCAGTATAATCACATAAACAAGCAAACCAGAAACCCAATCAATAAATTAAACTTTGACTATGTTAAAATAGTAAAATAAATGTTAAAAAGGGCTGATAGTAGTGGGTTAAGGTGCCATTCCATCTTATGCTAACCCTGCTATGTATAGTGGCACTTCACTGTAAAAGGGTCTTCAGGATAGAGTTTCACCTTTAATTCTTGTTTTCCTGGCTCATGTCATTTTAAAGCTCATTTTTGGAATCCTGTTTTTTCGTCCCGGTTTTCCTGTGTGAGTCTAGAATTATTTACGCAGCTTTCCCTTACAAATCCTGACAGATGCAAACTGTGCCATACACTGAACATATAAATCAAGCTCAGTACACACTAGCTCAACAGTGTTTATGCTGCCAATTAAAGGCATCACTTTTTTGAATTATATAGGGAGTGAAATGATCTCTGACAGCTGTGAATTTCAGAAAAAGGGCTCTATTGTTCAAAGAAGTGCCTTTAATATAGAGAAACTCTTGCTAAACTTTTGATTCCCAAGTATGGCAAACATTAATTGGCCATAAACTTAACAAGAATCGGTTCACTCATTCCACAACTTTTGCTCCACTCCCCCACTTTCCTTCTCATTACTTCCCATTAGCCTCTCCTAGCAAGTGCTTAACTCAGAAACACCCCACCCCCAACATTCCCATGTTTCCATCTTTATGCCTTCAGCGTTCTCATACTATTTTATTTAGCTCTTTCAGCAGTGCTTAGTCTGCCAGATGACTTCTACAAAAAACAGGCTGGCTGAGTACAGGCAGCCTGGCAAACTCTCATGGTTTTGTCCTAAGTCTTGTTCTCTACTGCTGTGTTTCTTAAAATCCAAATCCCAGAGATGTTTTAAGAGGCAAGAAGCTCATATTTCACTCCTTTGAGTGTAGCTTTCTGGTCTTTACATTTTCAGAGAAAAGATTAAAAATGTTACCTGAGCACTTCCTAGAAAAAACAAAATGTGAAAGAGCACCAAAAGGTATTGCTTCTTTAACTCTCATATTCTTTAAGCCAATATAATGATTTTTTGATTCCGATTTCTTAAAGGAATAGCAATCTTGCACTAGGCTGAAACTACATATGTAGATTTTTATTGTCTCGTATCTTCCTAGTGTGCTACGCTGGGGAAGATAATAATAGATTATCATAATCACAGATAAATCCACTTCATCATTCGCCTTATCTAATAAACTTTGAATTTTACAGGCAAACAAGATGCTTATAAAGCACAGGAGATATTTTTAATAAGTAGCTTCAAAACCTAACAACACTCCTTTTCTGGCTTTTCAGCAAGGACTTTTCATTTTTTAGGCTTGTAAAGGTCTAGGAATTATATAGAGAAATCTAGAATGAAAAACTGGAAGCAGAAGAGAACAAATATCAGAAAATGCTATATACTGTTATTTTGAGTAGAGGGGTGAACATTATGCTAATTTTATAAATGATAAAACCTATTTCAAATTAATTCTGGGCATATGGGTAGGAAGAGCTGCAACATGGTCTGGGCTGGTTCTTCATGTGGATGCATTACTTAGATGTATTTTAAGATAACCAAGTGAAATCAGGGCCATTTGTGATAGCTGCTTTGCAGACCCATGCTATTGCCGGGCCCCTTCTGGGTGAACTATCCAATAGAGCACTAGAAGGAGGGATTAAATTACATGCCTGGAGCCACGGAGATGTGGACAGTTCTCCATCTCTGGTTTCTCAGCCCCTTCAGTAACAGTCGAATGAAGTTGTCTCTCTGTTTCTCTGCCATTCTTGTCATATTTTCTTTTCCTTTGTCACCATCCTGTCTAGTAGATAGTCTGCAGTGCTGGGGTTTTAAGCATTTAGCACCTCCTGTGGCTTCTTCAATATTGTGGTTTTCTGATCTTACCAATATCTGTCCTGCAAACAGAGGAACTGCTGCTCTTAATGTCTTCATGTTGATGAGAAGAGTGTATATACCCTGCCTAAAGTTTTCCTTTTTGTATTGCTTCAGGGCTGGAGATGTCTAACAGCAAGTGACTTTTTTACAACAAAGAGAGAACAAAAATAGTCAGAGGTATGTTGCAAATCACCTAGGGGCAGGTTTGCACAAAAGACAGTTGATACTAACCAATATTACAATTCTTTTTTGTTCGATCAGAATTGAGATATTATTTTAACCTATTGCCCAGTGTTTGTGACTCTTTACCAGATTGTCTGTGAAGAGTCCATGAGGTGTTACGTCTGCCCAAAACACAGAGACCTTTGGCTGATCTCAGATTACTTACAATTAATAATTAGGTGCCAGAGTCTGTTGCTCTGATCCATGGCTCTTCAGCATATCAACACAAACAACGCAAGTGTGATGGTTAAAACAATGCTGCGGGTTAGAATTTGACAGACTTTTTTATTTATGACCCCTGAGGTAAGATAATAAACAGTTTATGTTAGTAATTTCCTTGTACAAAGATTCATGTAAGTTTGACTTGAAGGCCTTTACTAATGGCTATTATTCTCATACTTAGAAATGTTTGAATTTTTGTTGTATTTATGAAAATATTACATTTTACGTTAATTTCACAGAATCACAGAATGTTGGGGATTGGAAGGGACCTCGAAAGATCATCTAGTCCAATCCCCCTGCCGGAGCAGGGACCTAAATGAGATTACACAGGAAGGCGTCCAGGCGGGTCTTGAATGTCTCCAGGGAAGGAGACTCCACAACCTCCCTGGGCAGCCTGTTCCAGTGCTCTGTAACCCTCACTGTAAAGTAGTTTTTTCTCAAGTTTAAGCGGAACCTCCTGTGTTCCAGCTTGCACCCATTGCTCCTTGTCCTATTGTTGGGCATCACTGAGAAGAGCCTGGCTCCATCCTCATGACATTCACCCTTTACATATTTATAAACATTAATGAGGTCTCCCCTCAGCCTCCTCTTCTCCAAGCTAAAGAGACCCAGCTCCCTTTGTCAAATAAATTACTACTACTACTACTACTAAAATAAATTTGTCAAATAAATTACTATGGTCTAGCAACCAAACATTAAGTAATGGTATACTTGCTTATCTATCATGCTAAATAAGAAATTAATGTGCAGATAGTGGATGTAAAGGCAGAAAGTTATTTTTATTCCCTATTCTAAATATAGGAAATTCAGTTATACAAGAATGAATGTATGGCAGACACTGCTTTACAGTAATTATTAATAAAAAATTCTACTTGATGAAATGAATGACCTAATGATGAAGTAATTGTTATAGAGAACTTTTCATGCTTGGAAATGAGGGTTATCATACATGTTCTTCAGATATGATGTCAGTTTTATGTCTTAGTGCATTATTGTTTTCCACAGACCAAAAAATCTCCCTTTCATAATGTTAAGAAATTGATATTGACTAAAAAAATAGGAAACCTGCCTCTTCTCATGCCCAGTCCTGTAACATATCATGTGGAATGTGAAATACTGTCTCTTTGGGATGAAAAATAAAAGAAATGTAAGAAAAAAAAATATAGTCAATCATCTATTAGGAATCACATAAGTTACAAGTCAAACTATGGCAGGTAATTGAGGATCCACAGCCTATCTGTTGTCTGGCTGTTCAACAGATTGCGCAGCAGTGAATAAGTCTTTGTGTTATTAAATGTGATACTTCTCACACCAACTTCATTTGCATCAGTGAAAAGTGAATACCTTTCACTGTTAAGAGTGGAAGTCCGGCTGGGACATCAACATAAATTCTTTCTCTGATGCCAATGAGGAACATAAAAAAAGCCCTTTCCTAGGCCAGGGCAGGTGCAGATGTCTGTGCAAGGTCATTCTCAAGTGGGAGCCGACTGCCTGCATCTTGCAGGCAGCAGAGAGCTAACTGGGATGGGAAACTTACTGCTTCCCCCTTCCCTTCAGTACACCTCCACCAGGGTTATACCACTGGCTATAAGTAGACATCACCCAGCAGAAACCTTTCTCCAGCATTTTGATTACTAAAAAAAATAAGAAAATAAGATCCCCCTTCCCTCCTCATACCCCCCCACCCCCCCACTTTTCCAAAGACAACCTGACAGCCCTTACTAAAAAATTTGTTATTCCTTTAATATTCACAATCTTCCTGGCTGGACAGAACAGTATCAGATGACTAGTATTTTAAGCTACCATCTTAGAGGAGGATTTCAAGAACTGCTCCTCAGATGTCATTTTTTTTTTTTTAAACTCTGATATCTAATTTACAATTTAATCTACTGCTATGCATTATCTTGTGTCCAGTAACACACCTAGGATACCTCACTGCTATAGTAAGCAAGAATCCTTTTATATAATAGTATTTTCATTATTACTGGTGTTATTAGGATGAAACATCTGACCATATTCCTTGGAGAAAGGAATTGTCCTCAGTATTCAGTTTAAATAACATTTCACATTATCCTAACAATTAATACAACCCAGCACTTTGTTGCCTTACTACTTAAATAACAATAACCAAATACTTATAGGTCAAATTAATGTCATATATCACATCCCATTTTCCTTTCCTGTTCCACCAATCAAACAAGATCTCTCCAGTTAGCTTTGCTTCTCAGTGACTCACCTTCTGTCTGTTTTGCAAGTAGCACCATGAGTACAGAAATACTTAGATGGTCAACAAAATTCTATTGATGTTTTAGGTCTAGACAGCATTTGGCCCTCCTGGTGAGTCAAAAAATCAAAATGGCAAACAGAAAGGTATTTCTGTAGTATAACTTCTCATTACTTAACCTCATTGCATGTAGACCACTAAACAGCAATAACAGGATAATGATTGCCAATTGCTACTGACCTGACTTTATTTTCATGGATGTATAACTTCTAGTAGTAACTTTATTGGCTCAACTACTTGTTTACACTTCTCCCTCTCTGAGGTTACCTTTTTCTGTACATTGACTGTAAAGGAGATTAGCTGGTAAACTGGCTAAATCAGTCAAGCACTTAGTATACTTTCAGCAGGGACCCTCAAAGAGATGCTCCCTATGGCTATCCAGAGAAAATTCTGAATCTAAAGGATCAAAAGACAAATTGTTTCTGGGGTATTTCCGGATAAGGTAGAGTCAACCATTTTCAAGAACCCTCAAATACTATCAAATAGCCATATTTGCAAATTTTCAATGTCGAGAATGTGTTTTTTTACATGTCCTTTTTCTGGGTAAAACTGCAATAAATCTTCAAATTGCTGATCAGTGGTTGCAACTAGGAAAGTCTGCAATGGCCAGAAGGAAAAAGACTTTGTAGTCCATCACCAGCTCCTTAAGAGACCCAGTCCATGGTCCAAACCCTACTGAGGACAGTACCTTGTTGCTGACCCTGGCTCCAGCATACCCTCAGTGATAAGAGCAGCTCTTCCTGTCAATGTTTCCTTGTTCCTCTTTTCCATTTATCTTTTCCCCTTTCTCCCTTCCTCTTTCTTCTTTCTTCTTTCCAGCTCTACATGTCAGGACTAAGCTGCAAATCTCACTTTCTCATCTTGAGTCCTCTCTCTAGACTCTTTGGATGTTTTCCACAATGAACTGGGTGCTTGCCTCTGACCAGGGTGAGATGACATTGGACTTTCCATCCATGACACCTGCAAAGCAATATCTATGTGAGCTTTTTGCACTTATCTGACTTTCTTAGGCAGCAGGGGAGAGAGGGAAGGATGAGTGCACCAGGCTTGTTCTTTTCTTCTTAATTTAAACCCACTGCACTAAGAAATGGACACAATCTGGCAAGGCTGCTAAAGCTACAGAAATGTTGCCTGTTTGGCACTGGCTGCTTTGCCAGGACTGAGGAAAATCCTACTGCTTAAGCAGTTGACCTTGCTCAGTCTCACTTTGGAGAATATCTGGACCCCTGAGGACCTCACAGACTTGGCTGCCTGTGAAGCTGCTACTGGCTGTGACCCACGCCTACAGCCAAGATGACACGCAAAACAGCGAGAGCCATGGAGTGTCTGACAAGAGGACTTGCAACAAAGCTAATGTCAGTGCAAGGAGAAAGAGTGAGAAGGAAGGAGAGGGGAGGAGAGGCTTTGGGAGGACCTAAGAAAAGCCTTCCAATGCCTACTTTGTGCATGGAGTTGAACTGTCAACCTAAATTATCTTATGATCCTGTAAAGTGCTATACATAAATGAAAGGCATAATGTGACCAGAAAGTTCAGAAGGCTGTGGTCCTGTGTCCCAGAGGTCACTCCACTTTCTCATCAGGTTACCCTTGTTCAGTCACAGAGAGAAAACTAAAAGGCCATGTATTTGGCAGTGTTAGGTTAATGGTTGGACTCAATGATCTTAAGGGTCTTTTCCAACCCAAATGATTCTGTGCTTTTATGATTCTATATAGCTCAGGTCCCCACTTGCATGAATGCCAGTCTTGTTTTTATAGATGTACTTGGTGTCTGAGAATGCTCCTATTATTTTTCCTCTTGAGTAAAGAAGAAAGCTCCAAGAAGCCACAGATTTACCTCCAAGTGAAAGACAACGCCTAGTAATTAACTTTATTGCATCCTTCTGTAGATTTAACTCAAAGTTTTAAAGGAGGATAATAACTTGGCACTTCCTGCTGCATGTCCTCACAGAGACTTGCAGGATAAAGCCTGTGTCTGGGATGGATGCTGACCTGGATTAGTTGAAGAACCTGAGCTACCAGATCCATTCACATAGTGCCCTGGGGCTGCATATTTGGGCAGTGGGGCCTGACTTTTGTCCAAAGAACGTGTAAGATGGAAAGGAGAGAAACAAAACAACGCAGATCTGCTAACCGAAGTGCTCCATTGAACCACCTCCACCTTCTGCATGGCTGAGGTCATTAGTGAAAATAAAATGCCTGGACTGAGCTATGAATATGTAACTGTGCCTACTACAAGTCTTTCTATTTTTTATGCTCTAGTAGTAAAATTCTGGTAATTTGCCAATAGCACAATGTATTGAAATCAGTGTAATACTTTTGAAGAATGTTGACTGAAAGGTTGGCTTAATAAACTGAGGAAATACAAGGCAAGTTGCAGCAAAGGAATCTCTGATAATTGACTCAAGAGTTTCCAGACCAAGAATTTCTTTGCCTGAATTTCCTGTATGATTCCTGTGCACTAACAGAGAGGTTATCTCTTTACAGTTCACAGAGGGAGCTGACCTTAAGGGTAAATATTATTTCATGCAGATTAATGTAAGAAAGACAAAATAAAAAAAAAAATAATTTCTTCTGCTTGCTAGTGGTTGTTGTTTCTGATCCATCTATAATAAGTTTTAAGCCAACTGTTTACTAAGAGATAATACATGTCAGAACCAGAGCACAATTTATGCCTGCAGTTCCATTGACTTCAGTGGAGCTACCTTTGTTCCTCTCAGCGGAATATGCAACTCCTTGAAGTTCTGGGAAGAAGTACATTACATTTTTCAGCTGGAAAAGTGGACCCAAATCTTTCAGTCCTGGGCTCTGAGCCAAGCAGCATAGCTGTAGCCTTTCCCACATTCGACATCTACTTGCATTTCAATAGCAAAGCCTGGAAATTGTCAAAAACTGCTCTGGAGGTAGATCTGGTCCTTGTCTAGAGCTATGTTACTGACACGTATATCAGTGCTTTCAATACACTTAACAGTCAAATGGCTTTAAAGACTGGAAATTTGTACACACACATCTTTTAACAAGACAAAACCAGATGTCCTTACAGTCAGTAATATGGGAGTCCGTGTACTCTGTGTCACTCATAGCTGCAGGTCTTTTGAAAATTGATCTGAAATAAAGGGCTGTTTCTTCAGGACACATGTATATGCTTTGTAAACAAAGAGCATCAGGAAAATGAAAATGCACTGTGTGTCGTCATAGGCTGAAAATATCCTGCCTTTAGATGGGGTTCAGGCAGATTGGTCTCAGATGCTGCTCAGGCCCATTTGTGAGCCTGCAGTGAGTTAAGTTTTCCTGCTATGGATCATGTGGATGTTACAGAGAAACTGTGATTTCTGCAGCAAATAAGGACAGTATTTTTTATTGGGGGAGAAAATGGACACTCACTATTAGAAGTTTAAGTGAGTGAGCATCTCTTTCAGAGTGAAATTCCAAGCTTTTTAAAGTCAATGAGAATTTTGCCATTGGCACCACTGGAGCCTGTATCAGCCCTGAAGTTCCTAACACATGTCCATGCCTGCTGAAACCACAGTAAGCACGTTGGGCTTGCCTTCTTCATATGTCCACTCTACAGGTCTTTGAGGAGATATCTGCTGAATGAGAAGGATTCAGCTCATTTATGAAGGTCAGAATTGCTACATAAATATTTAAAATTCTTTGTAATTGCTGTTCTTCATAAAATCATGTTTTGGGATTGAAGCATTGTGACCTCAGCACCTAATGCTCTTGCCAGCATGTATTTGCATTCATTTCATATATACACAGATTGCTACCAAGACCACCTAGAAACACAGGAACTCGGAGGGCACCTGCAATTAAAAGCTGTGTCCAGAGCCTGTAGTTTATTAAATGTTAACTGGCAGGAGAGTGTCCCTCCCCAGTGGTGCTGCAACAGGGTTGGTCTCCAGCTCCTCACAGCCCTGCCCTCCCTAGCCAGGGGCTCCACCAAGCTAGGCACACCCAAGGGAGGTGCCTGACGCCTTGGCTGGTGCTGCCTCAGTGTCCCTTGATTGCCCTGATCCTGGCTGGGGCTGTGGGAGAGGCCCTGGCTGCTAAGCCCTGCTGTGATGGACCCCCTTGGGGACACCCTGGCCCCAGGGAACCCTCAGCCCTGTGGCATCTCGATAGCAGCAGACAGACTTTCCTGAAGGACTTCTCTCATCTGTCATCAGTTTTGTTGTCTAGGGGGTCTGCAATAAAGTCCTTTTTTGGCACATATGGGAGAGAGATGATCAGGGGGCTAAGGATGGGAGAAAGGTCATCTGCTCCCATCTCAGTGTGCAGCTGCACCCACCCCTCCATCTCACCTTCAGGATTCAAGGAAATTGAAGAGACTGAGAGAAATGCAAAACTCACACAAAGCCCTAAACCAGCCTCTGTTTGCTTCAGTTCTCTGTAAAATGCCACTTTCA
>NW_010305602.1:288-2232 GCF_000700745.2 Antrostomus carolinensis | reverse complement strand
CAAAGGGAGAATTCACGCAGGTCTGTATGATGCTCTGATGGCAACAAAAAGCAAGGTTTGTCTGTGCCATCCTTGTCTACTGCCCCATATGACAGCAGAAGACTGTTTTATTCTCTGGAGCCAAAGGTGACCATCTCCTTTTCTTTCAAAACACAACTGCCTGCTGCATTTCTTAAGTCAGCTCCTGAAGTCCTTCCACTGCCTTCATTCATTCTTACCTGACCATACTTCTACAGAAGTTATAGTCCCTTTTAGCAAATCTTTTTATCAGACAAGCTTGGACACTAAAATAATGACAGCATATATCTGGCTAAAGCGGTATTTACTATCATTTGATTTCAGTGGGAGTCTGCCTGAGGGAATGCTTTTATTCCTGCTCTGCAGATAGGGAATTGAGGCATAGATTATAAGTGCTGTCCAAAATCACACAACATGTTGGTGACTGAGCTGGGGAAAAAGGCTTCTGATTAAATTATCAGGCAGAAATAAAATGAATATATAAAACCTCCAGTTTAGTGACTTTCTAAATGACAACTAGCTGGGAGCTGGGTTTTGGCAGGGAAACAGCTAGTCTACTTGTCACCCTGTTCTCATCTTCTAGTACCTATTTTCAGATCTAGGATTCTGGTCTATAGGTATGCATGTGAATATATATACACCTATAGATACTCATACTTTATAGATATATATCTATATTCTTTCTCTCTCTCTTGTACAATGTCATATATGATGTCTTTTGAAAGCCTGCTCAAGGTTAATAAAATCTTAGTGATGATTCACGTTTGATGCAAAGTCCAATACATTTAACAAGAGGATCCACACAAGAAGTGGAGCAAAGAAGAAGTACCTCCTCTGGGTCACCTTTGGGTTGTATTTGCTAGAACAAGAGATAAGCACGGCTCCGGGTGCTCAGTCCAGCACTGCA
The DNA here is from genome assembly GCF_000700745.2 of Antrostomus carolinensis. Classification (NCBI taxonomy): domain Eukaryota; kingdom Metazoa; phylum Chordata; class Aves; order Caprimulgiformes; family Caprimulgidae; genus Antrostomus; species Antrostomus carolinensis. The sequence continues at coordinate 1,307 of NW_010305602.1, read as the reverse complement.
GTCTTGGATGGAGCCGGATGGTTCCATGCTAAAACTGATGAGACAAACCTCACTTTACAAGGCAGCAGTGCCGTATGCAGCTGTGGTAATGACATTTTGAAAGTCTCTATTTGGAGGCCTCACAGTAATTATATGTGGAGCTCGGTAGAGTCACCTTGGGTTGAGATAGGAGATCTGCAATTTGTTTCATCATGCTATTCACTCACAGTACATTCTGGTAGCCCCAGTGCAAGGACTTCTGTCCTTCCCAGCCTCCCTAGTCACTAATGCTGTTGCTTGTAACACAAACACCCAGCTTGCAGTTGCCTCCCACTTGGGAACACTAGGAAGAAAACTGTTCACAGCCCATGGATGTTTATTACACCAGATATAATTTGACCTGGTAGATTTAGAAATGAGGCAGTGTCCTTTCTGCTTTTGGCACTAGCAAGGTAATTTAGAAATGAAGCTATGTCACACGATGCAAATGGAGGGTGCTTATGAAGTTGATTGAATGTAAGGCAGCAGATATTAATCTAGACATTATTATTTTTGCTTACATGCCATGGTCTATTTTGAAGAAGCATCCAGGTTTGCCTAGTTCCTCCTGATACAGTGTTATTTTCACTGTGCTCCAGTGGCTGTGTCCTCTCAGAGTATTAGCTGCACTGTTCCTGCCTTCAGGATCCGAAGACTTCACTCAATGGGATACTGCAATGCTCACCACATATTTACTGGAGAGTACTCTATGAAATGCCATGCTAATGGAGCATAACTTTATGAACAGAGCCTAAAGAATTCTCTGTATAAACTCAGCTTGTTTTAAACTGTGTTTCTACAGTTGTGAAAACTCCCTGTCATGTTTTTCTTTTGATTGTAGTTTTTTCAGCTGTCTCTTTTTGCAGTGTGAAGCTAATGGATCATTACATGAGGGAAAAAATAGGCATCCTAGGAGAGGTGGCAGAAAGGAACTCTTTTTTTTTTTTTTTTTTTTTTTCTGGTTTACATCAAGCTGCTTTTTGGGGTGTGATGTTTGTCTG
>NW_010305602.1:0-267 GCF_000700745.2 Antrostomus carolinensis | reverse complement strand
TCCCTACAACATTTTTTGGATGTTCATGGCATGTCCTAGGACATAAAAAGAGCTGGCAGACAGGATAGATAGGGAAAGGATGCTGTGAGCTTGATCTGGCAGAGTTTTCATTGCATTGCAATTTAAAAGGAAAGGGAAATCTCTTCTCAAATTAGAGCTTCAGGAAAAACTTAACATGTTATAAAAGCAACAGAATTCTTTCTTCTCCCCTCCCAAGTACCATGAAAACAGATGTTAAGAAAAAAGAAAAAGAAGAAGAAAAAGAAG
>NW_010305601.1:5447-6174 GCF_000700745.2 Antrostomus carolinensis | reverse complement strand
CCCTAACGCTAACCCTAAACCCTAACCCTAAACCTTAACCCTAACCCCTAACCCTAACCCTAAAAACTAAAGACAGACAGAGGGAAAAGTAAAACCTGACAGAGACAATGAAACCCAAGTACAGCCAAAGAAAAACCCCACCGCAAAGACACAACTTAAAACACCAACACCAAAGACAGCCATAAACCAGACTTACCTTTAATTAACAATTACCAATTGTGACCATAAACAAACCACACCACAAAGATCTATTGAACCATTATTGAGGTTTTTATTTTAAAACCCCCCAACACTAAAGACAGACCATAACACAAAGAGCATACCAACCTTTATTACAACTTTTATTTACAAATCCTTTTTAATGTACAAATTTAGGTTATTGCTCCACTAAGGACAACCATAACCACCATACTAAACCCCCACATACATACAAAGTTTACTTACAAGGCTACACAGTTTCAGAACACACCACAGATTGATGCACCCCAAATACATGTCCTCACTTACCCCTCATCCATTCTACCTCAAACCAGCAATGCCTTGACCAGTACCACATCATGTACTAAAACGTGAAGATAAAAAACCACCAAACCCAACACATGCACACAAGGTTAGACACACTCATCACCTCCACAGCCATGCGAGCGCCTCGGGAACATCGTTCCCTGAGGCCTCCTCTATCGCCCTGCCTGCAAAAACCCCAGGCCCGGCCTGACCTCCGCCCACA
>NW_010305601.1:0-5427 GCF_000700745.2 Antrostomus carolinensis | reverse complement strand
AGGGTGGTGGGAAGAGGAAAAAAAAACCCCCCAGCGGGGGGGGGGGGGAAATACCCCCAGCTGTTTTTTTTTTGGTTTTTTTTTTTTTAATTAAAAACAAACTAGCTACAACCTGAAAAGACAAAACCAACACATGCACACAGGGTTAGACACACTCATCACCTCTACAGCCATTCAACATCCACTCATTCCACACCTCAAAACATCTATTTCATTACTCACCTGCCAGAATGCCAGTCCACTTCCATTCTAGAGCCATCCCTGGAACCACCTCTCAAGAGAAAATACTACACAGAGCAATACAGTGCAAGACCATTGCAAAGGGCAGTCACTAAAACTACAAAGCAATACAATGACAGACTCTAGCACATATACAGACAAATTTATACAAATTCCAATGTAAAGCATTACCCCATAAAAATCAGTACAGAGCACTGCTAATCTTAACAGTCTAAAACATCAATCAAGATAAATACAATACAGCACCAGAAAACCCCAAATACAGAGTCTAACAAACCATACAAGTTCAAATACAGTGCATTACAACATAAAACAAAACAATGCAGAGCGAGACAAACAATGTAGAGCTATACAGTGCAATACAAATATGGAGCTATACAGTGCCATACAAAGCAAGGCAAATACAGAGCATTACAGTGCCATCGAGTCAAATACATAACAATACAAATACAAAGCAAAGCCATACAGAGATGCTGTACAAACTTAAATACAAAGCAATACAAATACAGAGCGACGCAATGCTATACAGAGTCAAATACAAAGAAATACAAATACAGAGCAATGTGATTCTATACAGAGTCAAGTACAAAGCGATACAAATACAGAGCGATGTGATTCTATACAGAGTCAATTACAAAGCGATACCAATAGAGACTGATGCAATGCTGTACAGAGTCAAATACAAAGAGATACAAATACAGAGCGAGGCTATACAGAGTCAAATACAAAGTGATACAAATACAGAGCGATGCGATGCTATACAGAGTCAAATACGGACCGAGGCGAAACAAAACGCGACGACGAGCGCTGCAAATCTAGGCGGTCTTGGTGAACAGTTGATACAAAGAGTGCCCCGAGGCAAAACAAAAAATACAGACCCTTACCATCGCAAAGAACAATCAATACAAATAGAGAGCAATGAAATGCTCAACCCGACCAAATACAAAGCAATATGACACCCAAAATATAACTAGTGCTTCAACCCACGACTCTTTCCTCACCTTACCGGAGTCGCCTCCTATGCCGATGTCCCGCTGGGCTCGTTCCTTCGCACCTTGACAACAGGGAAGAAAAGGAAAAGAAAAACCAACAACAAACCAACAGACCCAACAAACCACAAACCTCATAAATGAGTCATATAATCACCATTCCCATTTTCCCTCAGACGCCGCATGCCAAACTGCCTTCCTGTAGAGCTCCGCTTAATTCTTCCAACGCTTTCAGTAGACATCGTATAGCTGGATATCTGAAAAATATTATTAAACAATCAATTTAGGTACTCATCAATGACTTAACAAGTCCAAAGGTCTTGATTCCATTTAAGGATGCCATCTAAACTGCAACCCCGGGCTGTCATTTAGAAAAAAAAAAAAAGGCCCAAGTTTACACCCCGCACGTGCTAGACGTAATGCTCTATGACATTCAGCCAGCTCGGCTGCTTTTGAACAGCTTCTCCCAGACTGTGCAAATCAGCTCCACAAAACTCTATCTAAATTTATTTCACTGCACCCTGCTGATGGCTACCCTATCCTAGATAACCGTACAACCTTGAGCTAAAGAGTCTATGAGCAAGCTCATAAATACCAATGGCTCCAATAGCTCTTCCGCCCACCCCCGACTCTACAACCCTGGGCAGAGCAGCTCCGACCCAAACACGTGCACACGCAGACTCACACCACATGGAAAGGTATGGAGGAGGCTACTCAAAGATGACTGAAAGCTCCCAACGAGAAGAAGGACCCCTGGACGGGAGATGTCGTCGCGCAAAAAGACCTACGAGGATGCGATGATGATGTGAGGAGGCCACCCCCAAAAAAAAAAGTCGGATGTGAAAAGCCCTTACAGGAAATTACTGTCAAAACTGAGGCAAAGGATGCGCAAGAAGCCCGGCTCCAAGACCTAAGAACATGACGGCACAGGGAAGAAGTCCGGGCCCGTGCAAACGGGCGATTGGAGATCACAGCTGCCTACACAGCGTCGCAAAAAACCGAGAATGATCACGAACCTCCGAGATGCGAGCCTGATCCGTGCTTTAGGCTCGTTACGCAAGAAAAGCGTCGTCCCGTCGGGACGAAACCTGAGCAATGGCCTCCCTAGATGGATACCGTCCTTCTCAAGTGCAAAAAGCAAAGATGACGCTGGGACCCAAAAAAAGACTAATACACAGAGGACAGACTACACAAAGTGCACGACATGACCAATATAGGCCGGAACTGCCCTGCCTCGCAGAAGCGATCATCAGGAATAAAGCTAACCTGTTCCCTATACCTACCCTAAGATAACTGTTCCTAGACACCCCCTCCCCTACCCTAACTTTAAAACCCTTCCCTTCGCTTCCCAGACCTTGCCCCCTCCTCCCAGCCCCTCTCCAACCCTGATGCCACAACTCAGCTTTCGGAGGGCGGGGGGCCCCTATCCGTCCTCGACAACGCCACATCTGCTAACTGGGATTTTCCTCCGATTGACAGACTATTTTTTGTCATCTGTAATTAAAAAAAACCAAAACAAAGCCGGCATTAAGCATCGCTCTGACCGACACCGAGCTCTTCCGCAACATTCCCTTCTCCAAATGGCCGTACCGTTCTGCGCTCGCCTGTTCATTCCACGGTCCTGTGCCGAGGCTGACATCGCTTGTGGCACCTAAGATACCAACAGACACAAAATTACTCTCGTGCTCTTGAGAAATCACCCCTCCCATCATCCTGCTCACCTCAAATGCTTATCCGATTCAGAAGGCTGCCTGCACAGTACCTGCAAAACCAGAAATAAACACTTTGCTAAGTTTAGAAAGAACATTCTGCTCCTACAACACTGACCCAGCCCACGACCGCCCTACCTTCTCAGACCACTCCTCGACTTGCGGCTTCGCCCTTCTGAGACTGCCTGCAGCACCTAGAAAAACAAAAGCAAAAAATGTGGGTGTTGAGATGGGTCTGATGCCACAGCCAGCTGGTATCTATTCCCGTTGCCCGCTCGTTTACCTTAATGGTTCATCTACCTGGCGTGTCGCATTGGGCTAGCAGGTTGAGTCCAGGTACTGCCTATAAAAAACAAAGGAACGATAAAACAAAAAAGAAATGACCAAGTACAGAGCAAGATAATCCAAAAGCGTTACAGAGATGAACACCGCCATACGAAGTCTAACGGTGCAATACAGTGCAAAACGCACCGCAGAGCGCTGCGAAGCGAGACAGTCGCAGATGACAATCGATACAAATACAGATAGATACAATGCTACTTGGTATGAAGTGCTATCAAGGTAAACATGCTCACATGGTTATCAATACAAATACAGAGCATTGCCGTTCCAGATAAAACAATATGGGGCCAAACAATGCAACTTAGTATCAAATAGCAATCGATACAAATACAGAGCCTTAAAACAGAAGATTCAACCAAATACAGAACCAAACAATGCAAGACAATACAAAGCGCGGCAACAGGCCCAGATAGCAGTCTAAACCAATACAGAACGCTACAATGCAATACAAAATAAGAATGGCGGACGCTCCGGAAATATCTGCGATGCAAAACATGGATCGATCTCCATCCAAGAGACGAGAAACTCTCAACGGACTATATGGTGAAGCGAAAAAGCATGCCGGATGCGATGGATGCCGACTGAAGCGTGTACTGAGTGCAGAGATCACGTCGGATGTAAAAGAAACAACCTTAAAAGGCATCATATACAAGATATAACACAGACAACATAATGCTAGGACACAGATACAAGCCTGAGCCTTTGCATGCTATGGGACACACCCCAAGCCCTCCGTCAGGCCCAGACTTCACATATGACAAACAGCCCTCTCCCTCTAGCCCCTGCTTTTGCCCCTGGACTTACCTTACAGAGTACAAGGTCCAGAATCCACCTTCATCTGGAACGCATCATCTAACCGGCACGTACCTCCGTTCACCGGGCTCATCTTCATCCCCCACAAGGCAGACCTGCGTGGGTCACCGACATGCCGTCCCTCGTAGAGCTGTACGGTGACTACGTCCTTCTCAAAAATGCCATGCCACCTACAAAATTGTGTGCGGTAGCTGACGTCTCCTATAGAAGATAAAAAACAGGAAAGAAAACGCATCCGGTGTACTCAAAAGCCATCCCGTGCCCTGTAGTTCCCATCCTTCCCTCCTCCGCCACGTTACCTTGAATCCTCGGTCGATGGGACTCCGATTCTACAGTCTGTTGTGTGGAGGCCTGCCTGCCACCTGTAAAATTCAAACAGAGTACAATTTTAACTGCACTGATAGTATGATCCCTCAAAAATCTAATACTTCATCACACCAAGCGTGACTTACCATGCCAGAGTGCTCCAGTGTCGATATCCGGCTTGACACATCTCAAAAATAAAACAAAAAAACCAAAAGCTAAACAAAATTACCTCTGGTCACGCTGATGCGTTGACATCTCATTTCAGCCTACCGCTCATCTCTTCTGTCCTTCGGCATGGGGCTTCTTGCTCTGCATCTGAAAGACCCAAAGGAACCGTGTAAGTGTAGTCACCTGGACACTGATCGATAGCTTGACGAGGCCTATAACAAGTGAGAGTAACTGTAGCACCTATCTACAACTACTTAGCCAGAAATAGAATATACAACCTTTGCCAAAACAATCTACACAGATCAATGCATCGCCACATCACCATAAATCTATCCTACTTCTGTCTTGAGTATTGCTACACCCCTGGGCAGGGCAGCTCCAACCCCGGCACATAAACCGACACTGTGAGTGACCCGACCGTGAGACACGATTATGACTACGTGCGAGAATGACTCCTGAAGAGAAGACTATGCCAACACTGAAGCCCTACGGTGCCACAATAGCACGGATGCTCTATAGAGGTCCTGGAAAAAAAGGGGACGGCTGCACTGTGCAAGAAAAAGCTATTGACGAAACCGTACCAATGAATGTGTGAGAAGCCAAGCTTTAAGACCCGAGCGTTAGGGATGTCGGGATGAAACCCCACGAGATTACGCTGAGCAAACAGAACTCTGAAGAGTGCCGTCGTGGGTGCCAACGGGCTCGCCGCTGAGAGAGATGGCCGCTCGAGAACGGCGATGACGTGATGCTCGGCGCACAGATCCGGATATTAAGCTTAAATTCCGAGACGAGAAGGCCTGGATGTGCCCTAGGCCAACGAGGCGATGCAATTGCGCCTCTCGGAAGATCTACCTAGGTAG